>NW_015168053.1:567470-644574 GCF_001447785.1 Gekko japonicus
CCCATCAACGTATACTTATAGTTAGGATTTTTGGCTCCAATGTGCATCACTTTGCACTTGGCCACATTGAACCCCATTTGCCATGTTGACGCCCACTCGCCCATCCTCGACAGATCCCTTTGGAGTGCCTCACAATCCTCCCTGGTTCTCACCACCCTGAACAATTTCGTGTTCAAGAACTGGCAGAGGATTTGTTGTCAAGTGTCTGTCTTCTGTACCCTCTGCCTCTTGTGTCTCAAAGCAAATACTTCTTACCTCCAGGACTATATCAAGGTGGCCCTGCCTATAGTCATCCCCATAGGAGTCCAGCACTCTCATGAGAGACCTGAATTGAAGAAAAAGCCTGTAAGGAAATCATCCTCAGGAAATGACATCACCGCCCACTTTCTTCTAGCAAGAGGACTACAAATATCAAGTCCTGACCTATTTGCTCACCTCCTTTCCTGTTTGAGCCTTAGTGTTATTCTCTGGACCTGATGCAGCCGATTTAACATCCTCTCATTCACCTGTAATCGTCAGTAGAGTTCACAGGGAAATATTAGAATTGTATGTATTTAAAATGTTTATGAGACCATTTTATTCCCAGATAACGGAGCCAAGGTGAAGAACATCAATAAAATCAGCACAAAAATAACACAATTCTAAGAGGAACAGAATTAGAACTACTGGTAGCAAATCTTAAAATCCAACAAGCAATTGCAATAGTTCAAGACACCCATGAAGCAATTAGCTGGAGAAACCATAGGCTCTGGTTTTACAAACCCTCCAAAGCTGCAAGAGGTATACAACTTCTAATTTCCTTCAGGACCCTATTCCACACCACAGGAGTTTGTTCTAGCCTTCCTTCCACCAAATTCTGATTTTTAAAAAGCATTGGCACAAAACATTTTAAAAAATAAATTCAACCAAAAAAATTCCCAACATTATACAAAGTAAACATAGTAAATAAAATATTTACAAATAAGAACATAAAGATGAACAAATGAAGCAAATCATCTAGCTCAGTACAGTTATCTATGCTGACGGGCAGCACCTTTCCAAGATTTCAGCCAAGGAAAGATCTTTCTCCCCAGAACATCTACCAGACACTCCTTCACTGGTGATGTCAAAGACTGAGCCTGAAAACGTCTGCATGCCAAGCATCTGCTCTACTACTGATCCACAGCCACATCCCCCAAAGCATCATGCAGATAATTTTTTGTTTTAGTCGCTGAATTCATAATCATTGATTTGCAACTGTTTTTTGTAAGTACACTTCAATTATTTACAGTCTGCCTTTAGAGCCAAATAAGAGCCAAAATGAAGCACAACTCACAGGCACATATTAATTGTACCTAGCTGGCATGTTACAGTTGCTTCTCATTGTCAATTTTACACCCATTGTACATTCTAAACATCCACTTTGGTGTGATATATATACACACACTATAGTCCAGCTGGGTAGCTTTCATATTTATAGTAATTTGATTTTGGGGGTTTTTGCTGTCAAGTCATAGCTGATTTATGGTGACCCTATAGGATTTTCAAGGCACGAAACTTCAAGCTGGTTTGCCATTGCCTGCCTTTACGTAGCACCCCTGGATTTCTTTGCTGGTCTCCCATCCAAATACTAACCAGGGCTGACCCTGCTTAAAGGTAAAGGTAAAGGTTCCCTTGCTCGAAAGCCAGTCGAATCCGACTCTAGGGTTGCGGTGCTCATCTCCGTTTCAAAGCCGAAGAGCCAGCGCTGTCCGAAGACGTTTCCGTGGTCATGTGGCCGGCATGACTAAACACCAAGGCGCACGGAACGCTGTTACCTTCCCACCGAAGTGGTACCTATTTATCTACTTGCAATTTCTTGCTTTCGAACTGCTAGGTTGACCCTGCTTAGCTTCCTAGATAAACCTAGTGTGGACTATCCAGGTCAGGGCAGTTTGATTAATAAGCTGGATGTTACTGATTCTGTTTAGTTTACTGTTGTCAGCCACTGTGATTTTGGTAAGGTGACCTAGAAAATTTAAATAAGTACCTGCTCTAATTCCTTGCAGTGCCGAGCAAGTGCCTGGCATTTACGTCGTGTCATTTCCTGCTGCCGCAACACTCCTTCCTCTTCCTCCTCCTCCTGCAGCCCCCCATCAGCAAACTCCACTTCTGTCTCTAGCTCACTCTCAAGAATATTGCCACCAAAAAGAGGGGGAAGTGCCAGTTCTGAGCCAGGAGGCACTGAGAATTCTTCAAATCCCACACCTGCCATGTTCCTGAGCAGGAAAAGTAAGAGAGAAAGAAAGTGACATATTGACTTGTGATGGGCATCCATCCATTAGTTCCACTCCTTCCCCCTCCACTATGAATGGCTAATGGTGCAGCAACAGTTTATTCAAACACATTTCCCAACAGAGTAAACAAAAAGAAAATACTGTAGGATAGCAATCAAGAATCAGAGCAGTCAGTTTATCATTTCACTACCAGGAATTTTTTTTTTAAATCACCACTACTGAAATATATTACCTATATCCTTCCATATATTTACAGGTGTTATACATTTGTATAGTCAATGTCAAATACTCGGATTTTCCAAATTTCTGTGCACAGTAGGAAAGTTTATTTTTTTACAAGAAAATTTAATCCACTAAAATTTTGAAATCCAGTTTCTAATAAAGAGAAAGCAAGTGATCCGAGCCAACGAGGTGCCATCTGTAGAAAAAAAAATTCTGTAGTATATCAGTAATCTGAACAAAGAATGAGAAAGTTCATTTAAACTTTTTTGCCACCTCGATGAATACAATATACAATTTCGGAATAAGAAGGAAAGGAACTGAATTGAGTATCTCAGTCCCAGTTAAAGACCCAACTAAAAATGTTTGTGAAAGATACTCAGGCTCTCGTTTTGGAGTGTCTCCAAGAGAAGACCTGAACAAGACCCAAGGGCGCCTTTGACTGCCCTCCATGCACCAAACCCACCTTAATACCACCTTCACCAATGTCCACGATTCTTCCAAGGATACAAAAACAGATAAATCGTCGCGCGTTGATGACGTGTCCAAACCCACAGCACCCGTATTAAGTTTTTCGAAAAAGAAAATGTCGCACTCCGATGACATGTAGCTTCCTGCCCGAACATTCTCCCGCGCTCTCTAATGACCTAGTCACTAGGTGGCTAGGCGGTCGCCTCAAGAAAACGGCTAGAGAGAAAGTTGGTACATGCGCGGTAAAGGAATGTCCTGTCATCTCGTGTTCGCCAATTCTGTAAAATTAAAATATCGAATTTTTTACTGTTTGAAGTTCCGGTAAAAACTGAAGTCCGTTACGGGCCACGGCTTCCTATGGGCGCATAATGTGGTGCTCTAGGCCTTGGTTTTGTCTATGGTGAAATCTCTCTATACTTTCCGTTGGAAAAAATCATTTCCGTTTTTAGACCGGAAGTACTGGTTAGGTTGGATGTGGTGACTCGCTTGCGTCCAGGCCGCGGGTAGTTGTTAAGGGGCGCGAGAGAGGGAGTTCGTCGTAGAGTAAAATCAAACTGAAGTCGAGGCTTTCGTGAGGCAAAGCTGTATAACTCTGTGTGCGAGGCGAAGCCTATGTGTGTGGTAATAAATAATAAAAATAATATCTCGGCGGGGGGGCCGCACTCGCCAATTCAACAAATCTATCACAACAGTTCCTGCTGCTCGCTGAACTTCCCTACGTGCGGGCCCACATCCAGTGCAAAAGATACCATCGAAATAAATAAGAGCAGAGCGGTCTTCTCGATCCATATTACATGCTCGTCTTTCGTGAGGTGACGTGAAAGCGGACACAGGAAGTCATTCTGGATCTATCCATTCAATTCAGTTTTAATACCACTGTCATCTTTGCGCGGCTACAGGCGCTTTCTCATGACGGCCTAGAAAGCGACGGAGAGCTGGGCGTGTGGCGCACGTATTGAGAGACTGAAAGAGAGAAATTAGTTGGTAGGCAGAGGAGAGGGGCCAGAGGCTGAAAGGGGGCAGCAGTCGAAGCTAGAGCTGCCGAAGAAGAAGACGCAGGAATCGAAACAGCCGGAAAGCCGGAGGTTCTGACGCTCGTGAAGGCGGCGGCTCGTGTTTAGGTGTGCGTTCCGAAGGAGGGATGTTCTAATAGAAGAAATTCTGGTGCCCAGAGTACTTTTTGAAGAAGGGTGGGAGAGAGAGATGATAGGTTGGTAGATGCACGGAGCTCTTGTTGTGGAGATCAAAACAGAATAATCGAAGTGGTTGGCTGAGTGAACTAGGTTGGAAAAATAATTGGCATGGATCTCAGGGTCACTGGATTTCACCAGAAAGAGGTAGCAATGGTGGAAAGAGAGGTTCCTTTTTGGCTGAGTGTTGAGCGAGAGAAAGGGAAGCTCTTCAGGAACTGCAGTGGAGCTGTATGGGATTTAGCAGTTGAGGAATCTGCTGCATCCATGTGTAGTATTACTAGATGCGTTATTTTCTGAGGATTTCTTGAGCATTGTTGCTGTCTGCAGGAGTACACAGCAGTTGAAAGTGCCAGAGCAACAGGGGCTGGATACATAAGGAAGCTTTTCCCTCAGTCATTCATTCTCCTTTGCAGGTTGATCCACCATGTCTTTAGCAGATGAGCTTTTGGCTGACCTTGAGGAGGCAGCCGAGGAAGAGGAGGGAAGCTTTGCCGATGAGGAGGATGAGCCCACCATTGAGGATGTCCAGGAGGAGATGCAAATGGATCTGGCGGCTGATTCAGTCAAGAGTATTGCCAAGCTTTGGGACAGCAAGATGGTGAGAGAAAGAAGCCCCTTTTGGTGTAGCTCAGCATTGGTCAACTTAATAAGTTTATGGTGGGGGAGGTGACTCTGTGTAGCTGAGTTGCTAAATGTGGGCATGATGGTCTGTATCTATACCAAAGAACAATCCACAGCTTATTGCTGAGCGTTATGGTGTCTAAAAGGATCTGAAAAACCCATATGTCTACTCAGTGTAACATCAAGGATTAAAATATGGTAAAAGCATTTAAGTCAGAGCCTATGTTATATGCCTTCAGAGCAAAAATTCAGTGTACAAAGTCCCACTTCTCAGTGCACAGGGTAGTGTGCATGTAACTTCACTAGTCTTGGCACATGATTAGTGGGGGGTGATCTAAAATAAGGAACAGTTTTTGAGGTTTGCTTTAGTCAGTTATTCCTGTCCTAGATGTTGGAGTACATAGAAGGGCTTGATTGGGGGTTAACTTTGCAGGTGGTCTCAAAGCACGATTAACAGCTTTTGGCATGTCTTCTGTGCAGTTTGCTGAAATCATGGTAAAGATTGAGGAATACATCAGCAAACAGCCCAAAGCATCTGAAGGTAACAAAACACTCTGGTTCATCTTATTTTTAAAGATAACTGTGTGCAGCCCCTCCCCTACCCCCATTTCTTCAATGTGGCACCTGCTGGAGCTCCTTTGCCCTGCAATATAGAGCACACATACACCTAGCTTTACATGCCCCATATGGTTTCTGATTTTGTTTTTTTCCCCCTTCCTAGTTCTAGGCCCGGTTGAGGCTGCTCCTGAATATAGAGTCATTGTGGATGCCAACAATCTCACAGTGGAGATTGAGAATGAGTTGAGTGAGTACAAGGTCAAGTTGTCTGCTTTTTTGGGGTGGTGGTGGAGAGAACAGTGTAGTGTATGTGGAGTATTATACCTGCTGCTGCTCAGTGATACAAGGATAGGAGATTGAGAGACTGGGTTCAGTAGCAAGGGAGTGCAGTTGAGTGAGTGGAAGGGTTTAAGATGGGAAAGAGTTTGTTTTTATTTATACTTCTGTTCTGTCCCCAGTGGGAACTCAAATAAGCTTACAAGGCAATTCTCTCCTCCGTTTTATCTTTACAACAGTAATCCTGTGATGAAGGGTAGGCTGAGAGAGAGAAAGGGATGGGCCAGAGAGATCACCAGTGAGTGTCCAAGACAGAGAAAGGAGTAAAGCCTCATTCTCCTAGACTTTCTAGTCTGACATTCTAACCACTACACTATCCTGGCTCTCCCTGTGTGAGCTCAGTGCCTTGGATCTTTGGCTGTTTTGATGGAAACTTTTGCTCGGCCAGGAAAAGTTGTCTAGGCTGGCCGTGAAGGGGTTTACTTTCTAGCAGTACTAAATAATGTATGGGCCAGTATTTTCCTAAAGACTTGCTTTTTTTCTCTGGAATGTAGATATACCCTGGGTTGCTTTCTGTCTTCATGGGTTAGCCAGATCCTGTCAGATTTCAGAAGTAAAGCAGGGTCAGCCTTGGCTAGTATTTGGAAGGGTAACCTCCAGGGAATACCAGGGCTGCAATGCAGAGGCAGGCAATGGCAAACCACCTCTGAAACGTCTCTTGCCTTAAAAAATAAACAAACAAGTCTAGTTCACCACCTAGTGATGCGTGACGCTAAAAGAACTAGAACTGCTGGCTGTCGAACAGTCTTAGGATCTCCTGACTATTTTACTCACAATCCCATACGATAATATTGATGGGTCTGTTTTTGCCATTTCTCCCCAGACATTATTCACAAATTTATCCGGGATAAATACTCCAAGCGATTCCCAGAGCTGGAATCCCTCGTCCCTAATGCTTTGGATTACATCCGAACTGTCAAGGTATTGGCTGTTTTGAAATACATGAAGTCTGTCTAAGCTGTGTTGAAATACTTGAAGTCTTTTTAAAGCTTGCATACCACCCATCTGCTTTGTAATGAAAACACTAAAGGAGGTTAGAATGCCCCCCTCAGTGTCTTCTGCATTTTGTCAGTTGTTTTATGTAGTAAGAGGTGATGATTCTCAGTGCAGTAGCTAGCGTACTGGATTTTGATACGAGTGCTGGGGGCTGAATCTGGGACTTCATGCGGGTAAAGCATGTGCCCCACTGCTGGGCTACAGCTCCTTCCTTCTCTACAAAGGCTTAGTCTGAAATGTTGGAATCCGAATTCTTCAAGGGGGAGGTCCCAGAGTGAAGTTTCGATCACAATACATGTGCAGTACTTCCTAACCTAATATGTTCAGAGATCCTTTTCAGTTTCAAGAAATCCCTTTATTTATGCATAAGATGTTCGTCACTTGCAGGAACTGGGCAACAGCTTGGATAAATGCAAGAACAATGAAAACCTTCAACAGATCCTCACCAATGCCACCATTATGGTGGTTAGTGTCACGGCATCCACTACCCAAGGGTAAGAGGGGAACTTGGGGAACCCAAACAGGCATTTAGGAGGTGAATGTGATGAGGCCTGAACTGATATAAAGCAGAATAAGTGGAGAATGACAGAATGGTAAGGTGGGAGGAGCTTAGTGTTTGGGACAGGAGTGGTAGAGTCCCTGCTCAGTTGTGAAAGCCGAAATGGTGGCCTTTTTTTTGAAAGTGCTGTCTCTGTGCATAGTTGATTTGTGTACGTTATTAGTCTGTGCAAGGGAGGGAAAAGAATATTAAACATGTAAGATTGGTCTTCTATAGTATATTTTGGGGGCAGCTAGTAATGTGAGCTACCCAGTATTTGGAAGTCTATGAACATTGCTGTTACCCCAACATGGACACGGAGGTGTGTTCTCTTTCAAAAGGAAGATTTACAAGCCTTCAAGAGGATTTCAAGTACAGACAACTCATTCTCCAAGCCATTTCCTGATACCTCTCCAGTTGTTCTTCTCCTATCCTTCTGCTCATTCTCCCGCTGTGTTATGCATTGATCAAAGAAGTTGCTCCCAGTAATAGATGTCGCTAATGTTGATGGCTTTTGGAGTTAGATATATATTCTTGTCCAAATGCATACAAGTTTGGGGAGGGGGCACAACATGGGTAGAAGGTGAGATGGTTAAGTGAGAGAAATGCAGAGCAGAAAAGGCACAGAAACTTATAGCTCTGCAGACTTTGACAGGCAAAATCATTGTGTGCTTCAAGGGTATAGAACAAATTGGTTGGCTGCTAACTGAAGGGGTGTTAGCCTGCAGTCTAATTAGAAATGAAGGGTGTGTGTGTTGGGCTAAGGGCAACTTTTGCTGCTCCTCAAGAGGCTTCCTCTGTTAATGTTTTAAACTCATGTGAAGCAGCTGCAAGGTTCTGCAATGGATGTAGGGTGGGTTAGTCTAAAGGAACGTCTTTTTGGGGGTGTTCTTAAAAGTTGATAGGGAAAGAGACTGAAAAAATCACGATGTGTCAATTTCAGCTAAAACTGTTTAAAGATCTTACTGTCTCCTACAAGGAGCGAGCATGATGCGCTGAAACATGGTGGCTGAATAGCTAGCCTTGGGCATTGCCTTTCTCCCCACAGGCAACAGTTAACGGAGGAAGAACTGGAGCGCATCGAGGAGGCCTGCGACATGGCCCTGGAACTGAACCAGTCCAAGCACCGCATCTATGAGTACGTGGAGTCTCGCATGTCCTTCATTGCTCCCAACCTGTCCATCATTGTGGGGGCCTCCACTGCTGCAAAGATCATGGGTAAGAGTTGGCGTTCATTAGCTATGTGTGGGTTTAGCTTGTGCAGGAGTGGAATGGGGCTGCAGAGTGCATTGAAAATGCATCATTCAGTGTATGTGAAAGCAGCGTGACTGTTCTTTGTGTTTCCTTTGCTCAAGAGAAATAAAGTGTGAAGTTCTCCGAGAGAGATGTGAAACAGTCCTCCAAAAAGTATTTCCCCCCCAGACTGTGGGAGGGTCTTTTCTCCACAATGCATATGCCCATTAACTTAGGTTAAGGCCCTGTTTTGGGTGCCCCCTTCTTCCATTATTAGACAGATGGCAGCTGAAGATTATTCATTAGGGGAGGGGTCCCCAATCTTTTCAAGCCTGCAGGTACATTTGGAATTTTGAGAGAGGGTAGTGTGTGCCACCCAAAAAGAAGAAGAGGTTGGATTTATACCCCGCCCTTCACTCAGAGTCTCAGTTTTAGTATATGTGCTGCTGAAGCGAGCACTCTTCAGATTCTCAGAGCGGCTTACAAACTCCCTTCCCCACAACAGACACCCTGTGAGGTAGGTGGGACTGAGAGAGCTCTGAGAGCTCTGCAGTCGTTCCAGAACAGCTGTGCCAGAACTATGGCTTACCCAAGGTCATCCAGCAGCTGCGAGCGGAGGAGTGGGGAATCCAACCTGGTTCTCTCAGATTAGAGTCCATGCACTTAACTGCCACCAGGGAGGTAGAGCCAAACGCCAGGGAGGCTGCCAGGGAGGTGGAGCCAAACGCCAAATTGCTGAATGGAACAACTCCTCGTGCCTCCTGGGAAGGGAAGACGAAAATCTGGAAGGGAAATGGAACTGCATGTGGATTAAGGAAACCCCAGGTGCCTAACAGTTCTCCTGATGGAAAACCATTTGAATGAGGGCAGAAACCTGGCAGGTGCCATGGTGCCCACTGTCACCATTAGGGAACCCTGCATTAGGGTATAGCTTCTGCTCCCTCCCCCAGCACACTTGGCATCTTCTTTTGTTATACCTATGTGATGTCCCCCAAACTGCTTTATTTCCTCAGGACTTCTCCTGTACACTGCTGGTTTCTTTTACTGCTGCTTTTGCGTTTCGTCACAGCTGTATGTCTCATTGCATAACTGGTTTGAATACTTTTGTCCTGATGAGATTCTTTTTGTAAGACACCAGGAGCAGTCATATGGAAAGGCAGCCTATAAATGCACTAATGTGAAAATATAGTCTTCCAGCCTACTTTTCCAGATCCAAAAACTGTCAAGGCATGAAATGGTAATTAAAACAAAAATAAAAACTCATAATGAAGGCAGTGAAAACTGACAGTGCTGTCAAGTGCCATATGACAGCATGAGTTGTAATACGTACCTCCAGTGTGTCTGGGCAGGTCTCCATGGGAGAGAGCACTGAAGGCCCTGCTCTGTGTATTCACAGGCTTCCTGGTCTAGATCATGGGTCCCCAACCTTTTTTGAGCCTGTGGGCACCTTTTGAATTTTGACAGGGGGTCATTAGGCTTGCAAAAGAATTGCACGGCAGCTTTGTTGAACACATAAAAAGAAGGGAGGAAGAGAAGGGGGAATAAAAAAGAAGGAGAGCTTGAAAGGGGAAGAGAACTACAACTGACTAAGGAAAACCCAGGCCCTTCCAGTCCCCCTCATTGTCCAGTGGCTGAAGCTGCTATTGCTGCCATGGGACACGTTCTTAATTGGCATGAGGGCAGCCAGTAACAAACCCTTCCTTGCAATGGCCTCACTGGTCAGGAGAGGTACTGGCAGGTGCTATGGTGCCCACGGGCACCAAGTTGGGGGACCCTGGTCTAGAAGAAGGCATTTGCAATTGGATTTTGTCTCTGCCAGAGGGGAATGCCAGGAGTGGCTGGAACTGGGACCAACCTGGCCTCTCTGTCTTGGCTTGCTCATTCTCTGTTTCCTTTGCTTACCAAGGTATTGCCGGCGGCCTGACAAACCTCTCCAAGATGCCCGCCTGTAACATCATGCTTCTTGGAGCCCAAAGGAAGACCCTATCTGGATTTTCCAGCACTTCTGTCCTCCCTCATACTGGCTACATCTACCATAGTGACATTGTACAGTCTTTGCCTCCGGTATGTGCCGTCCCATAGCTCCACACCCTGCCCAGTTGGTTTGTTGGCATGTTCGCCGCCTTCACAGAAATTAGCAAGGCAGTCTTTGATTTAATTCTCCCCTTTCAGGATCTGCGGAGGAAGGCTGCTCGCTTGGTGGCTGCAAAATGCACGCTGGCAGCACGTGTGGACAGCTTTCACGAAAGCGCAGAGGGGAAGGTAAGGGGTATAGCATGCAGAAGCCAGAGGGCATCTGGGAAGTTGAAAAGTGTACAGGTATGGTTGGGTCAGAGTGGGCAGCTGTGCTGGTCTGAAGCAATAGAACAAAGTTAGAGTCCAGTGACACCTTTAAGACCAACAGAGTTTTATCCAAGGTGTGAGTTTTTGTGTGCAAGCACACTTCATCAAACAATGAAATGGTATTACAGAACATAGTTGTATTTATAGGAGTGGCATGTTAAATTAGCATGCCAAATAGCAAATATGTTTATTAACAGAATAACAGTTTGGGGTAGAACTGTGTCTCACAATGAGAACACTAGAAGGAGAATACTGGGAGCCAAAATTCACTCATTCTTTTAGAACAAAGGGGGTAGGATGGAATTGTCAGATCCAGGGCCATGGGGAAACAAGGACTTGTGTGTGTGTGTGTGGGGGGTCTCATGCGGGGGTGGAGAGTGAGTTGCTAAAGCTGGGTGGGGCCAAGGAGCTGCTGTTCCTGACCTCTTCAGGGGTGGAAGACTGTGGGATGGAATAGGCAGAGGAGAGGGGTGAGGCTCATTCCTGTAACCCAAACATCACCCCCCGCATTCCATTACAATCCAGGTTGGTTACGATCTCAAGGAGGAGATTGAAAGAAAATTTGACAAATGGCAGGAGCCCCCTCCTGTTAAACAAGTGAAGCCTCTGCCTGCACCTTTGGATGGACAAAGGAAGAAACGTGGAGGCCGAAGGTATGGGGGAGGAACAGGAAATGGCTTGAAGGGAAGAGGCTGATTGGTCTGGAACAGTTAAGGAAATGAAGCAGGACCGAATGTTGGGCATAAGAGCTTGGGTAACTCCAGCATATATGCGAGAAAGGGAGATGTACATCCTTATTTGGATTTCATAAATTCTGGCGTTTGTTACACTGGCTTTTATTTGTTCCTGGACACTTACCATTCAACGCTGTTCTTCAGCACTGGATTTTCTTAGAACTCAAATAGTTACAGGCACTAATAGCTAAATTGATATTCAAACATCAGAACATGAAGGCTTATTTCTCTCTTCACTGAATACAAGGGTCCCCGAGGGCCAGGGTGGTGTCACACTAGGATCCGGGAGACCCAGGTTCAAATCCCCACTCTGCCAGGTGACCTTGGGCCAGTCACACACACACTCTCAGTCTAACCTACCTCACAAGGTTATTCTGAGGGTAAAATGGAGGAGGATGAGGTAAACTGTTCAGGGTCCCCGTTGGGGAAAAAGGCGGGATGTAAATGGTGGGATGTAGATAAAGTAACAATAAATTGTGGACTTCAAGCTAGTGGAAGACTCAGCTCTCTTCCACCAGCCTAAACTTGAGTTCTTTCAAAAGGTTACTTTGTTCACTGCCAGTTTTTTCTTCTGGGTTTACAAAATGCCTGTTTTGTTTACCTTCAGGTATCGTAAGATGAAGGAGCGTCTTGGCTTGACAGAAATACGTAAGCAGGCAAACCGGATGAGCTTTGGAGAAGTAAGATTATCTTACGTCTTGTCTTTGCGTAAGACTTCTCGGCTAGTTTTGGGGAATAGATGGCGGCTTAATCTTTGGCAAAATGAGGAGGAGGAAGCAGTTTCATTCCTGTGCCCAGGACAGATGCATAAAAGCTGCTTCACAGCCATGTTATATAAGGAAGGCTCTTCTGCCCTAGAAGATTAATGTGTTTTTTGCTGTGCACAGGTCCATTATGCCTAAGTGCAGGGGACATATTTGTACAATTGTTGCACAGTGAACAAGTAGGATTTCCACTTTTCCTTCACAAGCATGTCAGGGGAAAATGTATAAAGCATGTTTAGAGGGACTATGCTGTGAACAGGCAGGTTGATTTTATTTATTTACAACAATATGTTTGCCATTTCCTGAAGTTCTAAGTTGCTTAAATATCACCCAAACCATGTGTAAGAAGAAGAAGAGATTGGATTTATACCCTGCCCTTCACTTGGAGTCTCAGAGCGGCTTACAAACTCCTTTCCCTTCCCCTCCCCACAACAGACACCCTGTGAGGTGGGTGGGGCTGAGAGAACTCTGACACAAATTGCTCTTTTTCAAGGACAGCTGTGCCAGAGCTTGTGACTGACCCAAGATTACATCAGCAGGTGCAAGTGGAGGAGTGGGGAATCAAACCCGGTTCTCCCAGATTAGAGTCCGCACACTTAACCACTGCACCAAACTGGCTCTCTCCTGGCTCATAATCTTGTCTGCAGTCCTTTCATTCTTGTCAGATTACATACCTAGTGATGGAATGTGTTCTAGAGCCATAAAGTGGAATCCACAAGGAAATCCAAAAAAAGTCTGTCCCCATTTGAGTTCTAATACACTTTGATATTGAGCTATACTGGCTCCCAAAGCAGTTAGTTACAGTCTCTCACAATATATGAGTGTGTGGGATAGGGGTATCTCCAGGAAAGGAGGAGGAGGAGAAAAGACATTGGTTTGCTTTGTTCCCCCACCCCCTTGAGTTGCTGTTTCCATCACTTGTCTGATATAGTTCATCACAGTTCATTATTAACAACTGTCTAAGCTTTTGTCATTCTGATTTTTCTACCTTGTTTCAAAAAAATTCAATGTATACCCAACTCCTTTCTCACCTTCTCTTTCTTTCCCTTTACTAGATTGAAGAAGATGCTTACCAGGAAGACCTTGGGTTTAGCCTGGGCCACCTGGGAAAATCAGGCAGTGGCCGTGTCAGACAGACGCAAGTCAATGAGGCTACAAAGGCGCGGATCTCAAAGACTTTGCAGGTTAGGAAGTGAGGACTGGATGAAAGAAAGGGCCAGGCACTGCCAATCCTGTCTTGTTGATGTTCTCTGTACTTGCATGGGCATTGTTGATACTTGAGAGAGCATCACTCTTGAGCACACAGGGCCACATTAGTTTCTGTACTAACTGCAGTGTTGAGTAGGGTCCTGTCTTACTCGTGGCATAATTATGTGGCGTATCTCTATCCTGTTTTTGCTTCAGACTCCTCAGGGTCTCTCAGTGCAAGATACTCCACATGGGGCTGACCTTGAAGACTGTTCAGACGCTTGAGTTAACACAGTCAGGCATCTTTTTTGGCAACATTCACTACTTAGTTTAGTGGGTGTGCAGAGTTGAATGTAACTAGATTGTGCAAAGCATGAGAGGATTTCCTTTTAATGTTAAAGCCTGTCTGTGACTAGAGACTGAATATACTAGAGCGATGAGGAATCTGAGGAGAGATGCTTGAAGGCTGGGGGGGTGTCAGGAGTGGGGCCAAACCATCTTCTGGTGCCAGCAAAGGCAACAAACGCCTCTTGAGCTATTTGAACTGTTTGTTTGCCCCAGAATCTGCTTTAGCTTCACTCTCCCCTGTCTTCACTGCACCCCCTGCAAAGCCCCTGACAGCTCCCTGTTTTGTATTTGTCGTCCTACCCAGCGCACACTCCAAAAGCAGAGCATGGTGTATGGAGGGAAGTCAACCATCCGGGACCGCTCCTCGGGTACCGCCTCCAGTGTGGCCTTCACTCCGCTGCAGGTAAGCGCTGTGGTTGGGTTCACTTGTGTCGCCTTTTAATCACCGGTAACAGAGACTGCGCTCTTTCAGGGGATGAGGCGATAGGAAGAGCTAGGCTGTCGGGAGGGGATTGTGGGTTGCAGCATGTGCAGCACTTGTGGACACAGGAGAAAAAAATACCACTTTACAGAAGACACAGAAGGGGTGAATCAGAAGGGCGGAACTCACAGTCTTATACCTCTGAATTGCCATGATCTGCTTCGCGGTTTTTGATGTTGGTTGAGGGGAGGGCTGTGGCTCAGTGGTAGAGCATCCCTTTGGCATGCAGAAGGTCCCAGGTTCAGTCCCCAGGATCTCCAGTTAAAATGCTCTGGCAGTAAGTGCTATGGAAAACCGTTACCTGAGACCCCAGAGAGCCACTGCAGTCTGAGTAGACAGTACTGACTTGAATGGACCTAGGGTCTGATTTCGTGTACGTCGGCTTCATATGTGCGATGCAGAATTGATGACAGCCTCAGTGAGTTTTGTGTCTTGTCCCTTCTCTCGTTTTGCTGAGAAACATTGTGCAAGCATTTGACTCCTGTCCAAGAATCTGAAAGCTATGGGTTGCCTGAACTTCCTCTTGGACACTGATTCTCATTCATTCTCTCTCTCTCTCTCTCTCTCTCTCTCTCTCTCTCTCTGCCCTCCCCCAGGGTTTGGAGATTGTAAACCCACAAGCAGCTGAGAAGAAAGTCGCCGAAGCCAACCAGAAGTACTTCTCCAGCATGGCTGAATTCCTAAAGGTGAAAAGCGAGAAGAGTGGATTCATGTCCACCTCCTAATGTCCTCTTCCTCCCGGCATGGATGCTGCTTCTCGTAACTTGCAGTCGGAAACCGTAACACAGATTCAGCTGGAGGGGTTCTGTATGCAGGAGGCAGGCCTCTCCTCTTGGACTGACAAAGACTGGAGAGTTCTGAAGAAAGGAGTGTCGTCTCAGGACATCCTGGGCCAAGTCCTCTTCATTTTTCTTTGTTTACCAAAAGGATCTCTGTAGAGAACTTCCTGCTCTTGTTGCAGAGCTGTCTGTTGCATAGTAGAGAAGATGGCCCTTTCCCCAGATCTCATTCCCAATCAGGTTGTTACAGTGTGAGCTTTTTTTTAGAGGCTTGGAAGGGCTAACTAAAGGGTAACAGCTGAGAAACGATTACATCCTCTGTCACTTTTGATCCTTCTAGGTTTGACTTCAGCTGAGGCAATCTAGAATTTTCCTGTTTTTGTAAAATGCTTCCGTACCCTGGAGTACAAGGCCTACTTCAGAGGGATTCTCCCTTTGCTGGTTCAATTGGGAGCCTCCGGCAACTGCCCCCTTCACCTATTCCCACCACTTGCGGCCAAAAGGAATCCTCTGATTGCTCTTGTATATACATCTCCATCTAGAAGTAGTTTTGCTTGCCCTGCATTTGGAGGGGATCCTGTTGGGACTTGGCAGGTTATGATGAGTTACTGCAGTAAATAGGGACACGGAGAGCTAGTGGAGTAAGTCCTGTAGAGAGATCTGAATGGCACTGAATTCTTGCTGATGCCATGCACACACACACACACATATATATACAGGGTCACCGCAAATATGCAAGAATGAATAACACTTTGGTAGTTCAGAAGCGAAAGTGGTGGGAAAGAATCTGAAGAGAACTGTGAATTGTGGCTCTCCCTGTACAATGCCTAAGCAAGAGACCACATTTTCTTAGTGTTTTACCTGAACAACAACAACAAATTGGGTTTGGGGACAAAATTGATGTTTCCTGAGTGTGGTGGGTGAAACTATGCTGTAAACTGTGGTGACCTGATTTTCTACAAGGAAGGCTGTCTGGCCTTTAAAACCTGCATTTCAGAAACTCCCAAGCGTTGGGACGAAAACAGCAGCTGAGTTTGTAGGGTGTGTATTTAAACAACTGTACTCAATGTGTGAAATTTTTTTTGGAAGAAATAGAACTCCATTCGAACCTGTGTGTAATCCAGTTATTTTGTACAGTGGGGTGGGCATTGGGCAGAACTAATGGAATTCTCCAAATTGATCCTGTGGTTTGCGTTTATGTTCGTTCGTAGTTTTGTAGCCTGAAAGCTTATTTTGCACTATAAGCATCTCACCTTTTATCCAGAGCCATTACCTTTCAGAACTGAGCACAGAAATTGAAATTCTGAGAGAAGCTTCGTTTTGATCTCTAACCAGCAGACGATAATACTTATAATTCACTGTGCTGGCTTTGTGCAGCTGTCATATGCTGCTCCCACAGCACAGTTCTGTAATTAGTTCCTGGGTGTCTTGGACGTCTTTCCTTCTGTGTGTCTCCCCCAACCCCCAATCAGTGCAAAGCAGTCTTCTCTCCTGAAGCTATGACAGTTGCCCCTTAGAGGCCAGTCTTCTTACTATGAGAAGATTGGCCATCATGCTTTGAGGGGTGGATTTTCCACAGGGTGATGCAGTGGGACAGGCCAGGGGCATGAGGACAGAGGATGATGATGTTCATTTTGCCATTTAGGTGACTGGAATAAATTAAATAAGATGACTCTTGGGTGTTGTTTAATGCTTAAGAAATGTATTGTAGCATAAACTTTCATAGACCTGAAGATTTATCTCTGGCCTTTGTCTGCTGCCTCAGCTATGGCCTACTGGTTGGGGAGGGGGCAGATAAGGCTAGGACCCAACAGCAGTTTTGAGTTCTGGATGGTGGTGGTGGTGGGGAACAGAGCTATATAATGTTAAGAAGCGATGGAAAGAAAGTGTGTCCAAACCAACGACTTTTCTGATCCTTTATTTCTTTTGCTCAAATTTGGACAGATAACAGATCTGTGTGTGTTTGGTCACAGGACCAATCTACCTGCGTTTTTGTCACCTATGAAGAGTTCTTGCAAGCAATGTTCCCTCTAAGCTGAGTTAGTATGAGCTAGCTCACAGTTTTTTAGCCTCCGGCTCACACATTTTTGTCTTAGCTCAGGAAGGAGGGCTCCAGAGCAAACTCATTTATGCAGTAGCCAAACTGCTCGCTCACCACTTTAATGCCAGTAGCTCACAAAGTAGATTTTTTGCTCACAAGACTCCACAGCTTAGAGGGAACATTGCTTGCAAGAGAAGCTTCTTGTTGTGCAAACAGGACTCTGAAAACCTCACCTGCCTGCTCCCTGGGGGTGCTGGAGGCTTATTTAATTTCTTGTTTCCTTCTTGGGTAAAGGGAGGTTACTCCAGCCTGTCAGCTATGGACGCAGTTGCACAGCAGGCCGGTTCGTGTTGTTGTTTTTTTAACAGATATTTTCATTGAGTATATATCTCATAACAATAATTCATAACCTTATATTTTACACTCCCTTTCTTAGAAATTAAAAATGAGGTTACACTCCCTTGGTATAACGAACACAGGGCTATTTTTGGACAGGAACGCACAGGAACGGAGTTCCGGCTAGCTCCCAAGTTGGCCACACCCAGCAGGAACTCATTAGCATAACAGGCCACACCCAGCAGTAGAAACTCATTAGGATTGGCTACATTAGGGGTGGGTGGCCTAACATGCAAAGGAGTTCCTGCAACAAAAAAGGCCCTGGGTTTTGACAACAAACAAGGTAAACAGAATAAGAAGCAAAAGGTGGGTGTGGCTGGATGACCACACTTCTGGGAACATGGGGGTGTGGCCTAATGTGCTAATGAGTTCCTGCTGGACTTTTTCTACAAAAAAAGCCCTGAACTAACATATTAACTAATCCTCTTCTTATTCCCTTATCCTACCCGCACATGAGACCACCATACAATTCTCTCTAATTCACGTTCTAAGCAAGCCTTGATACATCCTTTAGTTCAATACATTATTACTCATTCTTCTAACTTCTGTTCACTCAATCTTTATATTATTCTATCTACTTCTAGACCTAAAAAAGAAAGCTGGATGGGGTTGCCTCTGGTTCTGGAAGCTGAAGAGATAAACTCTTCAGCAGGAGGATACCTCTCCTCCCTGCAACCCGAGGTCTTGGGGGGAGCACCCCTTCACCTCCTTGCCATGCCCTCTAAGTGTAAACTTCTATTTCTCTACAATTTGTCACTTTATGTACTTTTCGTTAGTTACTACTTAAGCAAAAAATCTAAATACCCTACTTATGCTTATTAAATTGCTCTCGCCTCTCATCATAGACTATTATACTGTTTGCCAAAATGTTTGGGTTCATGTTAAATGTATGTGAACTATTTTGATGGTGACAAACCATATACGTTTTAATAATAAGGCTTGATTGGGACGAACAGCAGTCCGGCTTGAGAGTACTGATGTTGGAGGCAGGTCATTTTTCCCCCTTTCATTGGCTGTTGTCAATGTAAGTAGCAGGCTTCATGGGCCAATTAAATGTCTTAGCAACTACCTTCTGTTCTCTCTTTTCTCCGCCCCGGTCTTCCATTGTACCCCGCCTCAAAGAATCCCAGCCAATAGAAGAGAGGGATGTTTTTTTGGGACAATATAGTAATCCAATGGGAGAGCAACATGTGAAGGCCCGCTTTCTTACAAAGGGGAGGCCGCAGCCGTTTCCGGAGCTGTATCCACGCCCTTTTCAAAGTAGCAACCAATTATTAACGCTATTGGGTTGAGTGATGGCAGTGCAATCCGGTAATAGCTTGGCTTGCCCAGGTGGGCTCGCGTAGGAAAAGAGCCAATTATCGAAGGGAATTGCTTGAGGGGCAGGTCCGGTGCCCATTAGCTGATCCGCTTTGACACAAAGTCCGCCCCATCAGGTTGTTTTTCGCGGACTGGTAGGCGTGGTTCTTCTGAATACATCCGCACCTATTTAGCCAATCAATACACGGAGAAGCTTTGACGGACATCTCCTTTTGACAAATAAGCTTTATCTCTCCCTATAAGTGACAGCTGCAGCCGCGCAGCGTCGTCCCGCCCCTGCTTCCTTCCTCCGTCCCCCTTCACCAACATCCAATCGTGACCGAAGTTGTGTTGAGCGGCAGGTAGATAATCCAATAATTTTGGGGGAGAGGCGGGACTATTGGGACGAGAGGGGGGGAGGCTGCCGCCATCTTGGATGCCGCGGAGCCCGAAAGAGGGGGGAGAGGGAAAGGGGGGGAGGGAAAAAGGGAGAGCACCTCGGAGACCCGGAGCCGCCGGTGAGAGAGCGAGAAGGGGCGGGACATAGCCTAGGGGCGGGGTCTAGGAGTACCTGCGGGAGCTCCGTAGGGGGTGTGGCCAAAGGGGGTCTATAGGGGTTCTATGGGGTGGGGGCTCTATAGGGGAGGAGGTGTCTATAGGCGCTAGTGGGGGGGATCTATAGGCCAAAAGAGGCTCTATAAGGATCTGGGTGTTTTGTGGTGCAATTATTTGAACGAGCTATAAAAGGAGACATGAGGGATGCGACCCCATAGGAGGAAGCTGTATCTGTAGGGTGTGTGTGGGGGGAACCATATGTGTAGGGAGAACGGTGGGATGGGGGGGAGGACAGTGGTAGAAGGAAAGGGAATAGCCTCGACGTTGCATAGGGACACGAGTGAAGGGGGGGTTGTGAATGCTGAGATTCTGTAGGAAGTGTGGACATGTACCTTTCTCTGTATATAGCTTAGGGCCCATCAGGGGCATGCGAGGCTGTGTGCTAAACAATTATACGGAAGTTACAGAGTTTGCAAAGAACTTCTCATGTGAAAGCCACCATCTTTCCTGTGGGGCATGCAGGACTGGGATGTGGGTGCATGCTGGGAGTTCCATAGGAACTCTGTGCCAGAGGGTTTCCAGTGGCTGCCAGATATTTGCAGGCTGTTGCGGGTGGGAGATTCTCTCTAACTTGGGTCTTCAAGCTGCTTCAGGGTGACACCAGTCTGTATTACTGGAGGACTTTGTGGCTCTCTCTGCAACTTTTCTAAATAACACACAGTAAAACACACTTATTGCTTATTTCCCCTACTTGATTTTGCTTTTACTAGTCAGGACAGAGACATGGCAGTAAATACACTCTCTTTGGGCGAAATCTTTACGGGCTTTCGTGATTTCAGCAGACATTGCCCCCTCCCACACACATTTTACAAGCTGTGTTTGCAGTCCTAACAGATAGAAGCTTGCTCTCCCCCCCCCCAAAAAAAAACAGCTGAGATTGTCAGGATGCTGAATTTTGTACCTGCTATCAATTTCTGCATTGAACACACACAACAACACAGTGTTCTGTATGATCTTTATTTCATTCATTTCAGCAGTACCTTAGAGTTAGAACAGGACTGGAAAAGAGTTTGGTAATCCAGCTGCTTAAAAGTGCCGGTGCCTGAGCATCTTTTCCAGAGTGGGGTCTTAAAACTGGGACTTTATCCTAGGAATCGGAAATCAATTAGGTGACTTGGGTCGTATCAGTAATTCCTAGGGGATGGTAGACAGGGTCAGCCCCAGTTTGATGCCTCTCAGGGTCAGGGCCCTGCAGCAGGTTTAAATCTTGTAGCGTGTATGTTTCACATTTTGGTTCTGGGTTCCTTCACTACCACCTCAGTGGCAGTGGGGCTGTGGATAACCTCTGTGTGAGTCTTTTCAGGTTAGAACAGACTGGTCTAGATGGATGAAAAGAAATCTGGCTCTGTAGAAGGCAGCTTTCTAAGTTCTGTTCTTTCCATTTCCCAGAAAGGGAATGGAGGCTAACAGAGAGATTCCCTGTGACCCTGCATTGAGGCAACTACTAGCATGCAGTTTGAATCCCCAAGTTTCCTGGACTGGTATTACAATATTCTAGCGATGAGGCATTCCGTAAAGCACGTGATGCTTGAAAGCAGAACGTTACCAAAAGATAAAATCTTATCAAGAGATATTTTAATCCTAGGTGGTGTGGTGACTGCATTCCCTTTTAGGTTGTTGTTGTTTCTTTTTTTGTTTTTAAAGTATAAAATCCAGGTGTCCTTCATCAAATCAGCTGCCACAAAATTGCTTTCTCCCAGCACTTGACGCTGTAGTGTGCAGTTGCTGGGGAAACGTGATTTTTCTGTAATGAGTACCAGGTCAGTTGCTATTATGACTGCATTGTGGAAGCTCGTTGTTTATGTGCCACGGGCCTACCTACGGGTCACTATCCGTGCCATCACTGGAGATGAAAAATGTACATTCCTCCCTTCCCTGCTGTCTTGTTAGAGGCCTATTTAGCTATGGATTTTTTTAAATTAACCCCCCCCCCATTTTTTAAAGACTGTGCAGCTTCTTGGTGTATCACTAATGTATACCAACTCTCACTGAAAACAAACACAAAAGAGGCTAATACAGGCAAGACTGCTCCTCTCCTGTCCCCCCTAGACTTCTTCCTAGCTTGCCTTTTCCTGTTTTTTTTGTTTTGCTCCTGTCGGTGTCCTCCTTGCCCCCCAAACATTGAAAGAAGGAACCCTGTTCATTTCACCCTTTTGATATTATTTGTTTGATATTTGGTCAGATGCAGCCTGAGGTTGAGAGAAGACGTCTGGCGAGGCTGTTGCCTCACGCCAAGCCGTCTCCGCCAGAGGGTCTCCAGTGCTGTAGACTGGTCCCATGCTGAACGCTGTCAGGGTAACAAGGGCCCAGCAAAGAGGCCAGAACAGCATGGCCCCCGGCCTGTGGGTCCTGACCCGGGAGTGGGTCACGATTCGAAGCCTGTGAAAGTGGTTCCTGGGCTTTTGCAGGTTCACAGATTTGTGCTTGCACTGTTTTTGTTCTTGTTTTCACCACTGGGCTAGAGTGCTATAGAGATGTGGGGCAGAGAAGAGGGGCAAGAGCTGTTTTCCCCATTGCTGTTGTTACTTAGCCCTAACCTGAGTAGCCCAAGCTCAGAAAGTAAGCAGGGTTGGCCCTGATTAGTACTGGGATGGGAGACCTCCAAGGAATACCAGAGCCATAATGCAGAGGCAGGCAGTGGCAAACCACCTCTATTAGTCTCTTGCCTTGAAAGTCCCATGGGGTTGTTCTAGGCTGCAACCAGTTGTCACAAAAAAAATGTTGTGGTTTGCGAATGGCAGCTTGCAGTTGGGCACCTTAAAATCAGAACTGCGCATCCTCATAGGCCTCCTGTCGCTCCGCTGTAGCAAGTCCCATTCCATGCGTGTCCCACGTTGTAGGGCTTGCACAGGGCTACGAGGGAGGATCGTACAAAATGATTGCTGGGAGTTTGCTTTGAAAGGATCAAGTGGATTAGCTCTGGGATGACTGGTTGGGAGTTCTAGATTATCTCATAATTGTGGGTCTGTTAATTGTCAGCAAAAATGGTGCTGAAGCCACCATAAACTGCTCAGCTCCTGGGCCATGTTTTTCAAGGCAACTCGCGGCCACCCCAGGGCACTGGGGCAGTGCCCAGAGGGTGCCAGACCAGAAGCAAGTCCCGTTGAACAAAGCTGGGCATGCTTCTGTGTAAACAGGCACTGGATTGTCTGCCCTACAGACGCCTCTCTTCCCCTAGCAGTCTGGTGACCTCCCCTCAAGCAAACCCTCAAATAATTCCAAACACCCACTTTGCAGCAAGACTTATGGCTGGGCGCCTCTAGATCTGTTTTTAGGCCGGCTTGATTGGAGAGCGAGAATGGAGGGTGGGCCTTCTCTCCCCAAACTTGGCTCACCCTATGAAGTTGTGGCTCAGGACAGTCAAAACAAAATGTGTCTCGTTACATCACATTATCAGCCTGTAGGATTCATTGCCACAAAATGTAGGGATGGGCAATGATGTGAGGAGGGATTTAACAAAGAAGAACAGACTAAGTTTTGGAAGGTGATCTTATTGTTCACATCTATCACTTCTTCACGGCAGCTATTTGTTTTACTGTTTGAACCTACGAAACAACGTATAATAGCGGTTGGTGTTAGTTTGGGCTTCTTGGCATCATGCATTTGTTCTTTTTTTTTCTTTCTGAGAATGTAGCCAAGAGTTGGCTTCTACTTGGGAGTATTGCTTTTCCCATTCATTCTTTTTAAAAAGTTCTCTGTGCTGGATCAGGCCCTGATAGCCAGCCATTTTCGCGCGCACACCCCCCCCCCCTTAATCAGTGGTTGGATACTACGCAGATCTAGGCCACCTCCCCTGCTCTGCCTTGTTTACAAGACCGTCACACTTCTCAACGTGCTCCTTCCACTATTTACCAAGAAACGCTGCAATTCAGGCTGAGCATACGAAGACTTTTCCCCCTTCCAAAATTATGAAGGAAAATATGAAATAAGGTGGCTAAAAAAATAAACGACACCTTTAAAATCCAATTTTTAATTCATGGGGTTGGATCTCACAGTTTCCACACATGGCATGGGAGGCAGTTTTCACAGATTCTCCCCTCTTTGCTGTAAACCTGTGACCCATGCTGTTCCGGGGGGAGGGGTCCCCCAACCTCCAGGAGTGGTATTGGTGCAGACATTTCTGGCGGGAGCGGGGAGGCAAAGAAGTCATGCTCTGCTGACACAGATCTTAATCTCGATCCAAGCCACTGGTTAAACTATGTGAATGCCTCACAAACAGGGCTTTTTTTCCTGGAAAAAAAGGTGCTGGAACTCTCAAGACGGAAACAAAGTTTTCAAGCGGTATATTGAAAACTCACAAACTTGTAAACGTTTTAAAAATAATTTTGTTGAAGAGGTTCCGGAGCTCCGTTTCGGTGCATTCCCCCAGAAAAAAAAAGCCCTGCATACAAACCTGTACCGCCAACCTCTGATGGCTGGATCTGTGGCCCATTTTGATGGAGCAGTTTTAATGTCAGCCAGTTTCCTTGGTTCTTCCTTTAAGATACTGGTTTTGATACCTGCACCGAAGCCATGGCTCAACAGTTCAGATAACTGACAAAAGCCTATCTTATGCACCTGTGTAGTAGACAGCCACAATGTAGTCGCAAACTGAGATGCTTTAATTGCTATAGCAACCATTTAGTGTGCCAGCTTCTGCCAGCAGCCGAAAGTTGGAGACCAGATTTAAATCCGCCCTTTTGGCTGGTGAGTTTAATCAGTCCTTTCCCCCCCAGTTTGCAGAGATGCGACAGTCCTATGAGTGGCTCCCAAGGGACCCTGTGACTTCCCAAAAGCATATCCGAGGCTTCCTTAAAGAGAAGCGGCGGACACAAATCTCCAAAAAGTAGGACATGTGTTATTGGTCATATTCTCTAGACTGAGCAAGGCAACAGCAGAGCCTTACCAGGGCCAGCCAGCGCTACGCATTAACTGACGGGGCACTCAAAAACGTGCTCTGGGATTCTCTGCAACGAGCAAAGTGTCGAGCTGATCTAGGAAAAAAGTTTGAGTCCAGTGGCACCTTTACGACCAACAAAGTTTTATTTAAGGTGTAAGCTTTCGTGTGCAAGCGCACCCCACACCTTAAATAGAACTTTGTTGGTCTTACAGGTGCCATTGGACTCAAACTTTGTTCTGCTGCTCCAGACCAACACGGCTACCCACCCGAACGATCTAGAAAAAGTTCCTGGATGATAGAAACTTTGAAAATCAGTAGGCTGGTATTTTGAACAGATGGTTCAAACAGTACTTCTGCTGTAGCCAGGGAAGCAGCCCTTGCTGGGTAAGTTCACCTAAATGCCCACAACAGAGCCCTTGGAAGGGATCCGCTCCTCTACAGTAGTCTTGCAACAATTCATGGAATTCAATAATTCTGCTATCCAAACGGTAAACATTGGGGGGTGGGGGGATTCACACTCCTATTTGCTTAGCAATGAGGAAAAGGCCTCACTAACAGCTGGGACTGATAGTTTGTGGGGTGCCCCTGGATGCTTTAGTCTAGTCTAGGTTAGGGCCAGTAGACAGCAGAGTAGGCCTGCTAGGGTGCATTTACACAAGGACCTTGATGTGCAGACGTCAGAACTGTTACCTGCTTCATGGCGGCAGATGAAGCCACCAGTAAAGACACTGTTGCAGGGGTTGGGGTTTAATAAAAAAAAAGAGAGAGAGTTCTGAAGTTGTCCAGCCCTCTTTCTCCAGGCAGCCCTTTTCCTGTTCACCTTCCTCCCTAGCTTCCTGCAGCTAACCAGGTTTTAATTTTACTCCATAGCAGACAGAGGAGGTATATTTAAAGGGCGTGAGCCCTGTTTTCAGGCGAGACAATTGTGTGCTTGCTTGAGAGGAACTCTTTGAGCTCAGTGGAACTTACTTGTGACTAACTGGCGTCGGAGCGGGCCGCGTGTGTCCCAAAGGCAGCTCTGGACCCAAGTCTCTTGCTTGTTGAAATGAGCGACAGGAGCGCGTAAGCAGGTCCATGGTTGTCTTTTGGGTCCTTCCTGGAGAGAGGGTTATTTGCACAGATCAGGGCCAGCTTGGTGGTCTGGACCCCTGACTACCTTGGGAGGGGCAAATGGCTGCGTAGGGTCCCCGTTATTGGAGAGCAGATATGTCGGAACACTAAGCTCCCCCAGCCATCTCTCAAAGGAGAGTGGAGAACAGGCAGGTGGAAAAGGATCGGGTGCCGACTCAGGAGATGGAATCTTTGGGAAGACAGCAGAGTTCTAGCCGTTTGGGTTGTGCTGACAGCAGAATTGAGTCCCAAGGCAGGACAATGGACTGGGCCGCATCAGAGAAGGAACACATTTTAAAATGTATGTCCATGTAAAACAACCCCCCCCTCCCATTCCCTGAAGGTAGAAAGCTAGCAAAGAACAGGCTGAAGTGGAACCTTTTCCCACGGAAATGTATTTTCTGTCTTTACTGTGGCAGGCAGGTTTGTGGGTTTTTAAAAAAAAAACATGGAGGAGTATCCATACATAATATCACCCTGCTGCTGCTGCAGTGATAGGGGGTCCCTTAAGAGGAGGGGTTACATAGTCAGTGCTCTGGCTCCTGCTGTTTAGACAGAGGGTCCCAGCTTTCAAACTTTACCTCTCTCAAGGGATCTCGCTGAGCCAGCAGGGTCGGTTGTGATCTTGGCAGTAGGCAGTGCCGGGCTAGATAGGCCAGTGATCTTCATTCATGCAGTATAACGTGGCTCAAGGTGTTCACCGTGCAGTCCCATCTTCTACCACATATTGCTTCCTGGTGGGGGGAAAAACACACCAAAATTTAGCCCAGTTTCTCCAGGAATCCCCAAGACTCCCGGGGTTCTCTGAGAAGGGAACAGAAACTGGAGAAGATAGCCGAGAGGGTGGCAGAACTCTGGCCCGTGAGACTGAGCTAGTAGAAGTGTACCCAAGCTCATCTGCCCAGCCTGATCAAACAAACTTCTTTTCCACCCAGTTTTCGAGCATGCTCACCTGGAGATGACTTTTTTTTTAATCATTTCCCAAAAAGTGAATGGGCAAAGGCTGATCAGGCTGCCATCTTTTAAAATAGAAAGTCTCCTGTACCTTTAACAGCTGCAGACAAGAAGACCTTCAGCAACTCTCCTCTTGATATGAATGTAACAATGAGGAAAGCTTTATCTGTTGGATTTCTGCTGGATATGAGACTGTTAAGGGGGGAGATGTGGTCAGACTGGCAGTCACACTGGGGAGCCAGTGGCTCTTGTACCTTGATGCACTCTCTTCAGCATCGGGCATGATTCCCTTAGGGCTGCCGCTTTGGGTACCAGGATACTTTCATAGCTGGCTCTCTGGCCTCCCAGCTGGCCACTGGGTAGGGGAAGGGGAAGGTGGGGCTCTTTCCATTGCTAGTCATGTGCTTTCCTCACCTGCAGAGGAACCTGGCTGGAGAGAAGCCGAGAGCAAGCACCCAGGGGCCGCTAGGTAAGTGCAAGCCTTACACTTGGCTCCACCAGTTAAAGCAGCACAGCTAAATAACATTGTCTGGAAGGAAGGAAAGACAGACAGACACCCAGAAGCTTTCCTCCTCCCTGTCCCGGTTGTAAATACACCTGGGAGATGCCTAGTTTTTGCTCCTCCCCCCTCCCCATTAAGTATCAAAATAAATCAATAAAGACCTACCCCAGGCTGTCTTGAGTGGTGAGCAGCCCCAGCTTGGCCCCTGCAAACGAATCAAGGGAACAGGCCGGCCAAATTGAAATGGGAACTCAGGCTGAAGGAGCTCCTGCTTAAGGGGCACCGGCCCCAATCAGGTGCACTCCCTGAGTCATTGGGAAGGCGGGGCTCAGACTGGGCAGAGTCAGCAAATCAGATCTACGCCTCCTTTGGGGCATTAAATTGGAGGCCCTCCCCCACTCACAAGGCCCGGGGCAAGTGGAGGGGTACCAGACCTAAAACCCAAGTGCCCTGTAACAAGCTCACTGCCTCAAAGGGATCCAGGAGGTGATGGCAGGTGAGTGGGCATACTCCCTTCACGAAAGCCATCCCAATCTAGATTAACCAACATGGTTGGGTTGTTTTTTTGCTTTAATATCTGCGTGACAAAAATTCAGCCGCTGGAATTCTCTATCCTGGCATATGCAATAAAGGGTTACTTTACCTGCTGAACCCCTGCCTGCCACACCGTTGAGCGGAGTCTTCCAGAAACAAACACTGCCATCTTTAAATTGTGTCCTGCATAGCTGAGACCCGTTGTGGTTAAACTGCTGGGCCGGGGAGTCCTGAATTCAAATCCCCACTCAGCTATTGGAGCTCAGGGGCCAGTTTCTATCTCTCGGTGTGGCTCATTTCGCAAGGTGGTTAGGAGAATCTAGTGGAGATTGTGGGGGTGGGGAACCACTTGTGCTGCCCTGAAGAGGGGTGGGGTGGAAACTGTGACAGGTTGGAGTATCTACTCGGAGCATCCCCATTTCAGTTGTCTGTGTCCCCCCCCCCCCATAGTCCTCCTGTACCTTTACATGAACAGTCAGCATGTGTGCAACAGGCAGAATTCCACCAGGAATGTTTTTTCCCTGGCACACCAGCAATGTTCCCTCTAAGCTGTGGAGTCTTGTGAGCAAAAATTCTCTTTTGTGAGCTACTGGCATTAAAGTTGTGAGCGAGCGATTTGGCTACTGCATAAATTAGTTTGCTCCGAAGCCCTCCTTCCTGAGCCAGGACAAAAATGTGTGAGCCGGAGGCTAAAAAACTCTGAGCTAGCTCACGCTAACTCAGCTTAGAGAGAACATTGCACACCAGTGGGTCCGCCTGTTTTGTTTCTTAAAATGCCCCTCCTGCTGCCTGGCCCCCTGTGTCCATTTCTTCCCCTCCCACTGGGGGGCGCCTTCTCACCCGAGCTCCCTTCCTAACGGGTATCTCTTGCTTGCTCTCCTTGAAAGTCTCAACGCTCTATAAAGTATGAAGAGAGCCCCTCTATAGTGAAGGAAACATGGCAGACAAGAGGAAGCTACAAGGTAAGAGAGCCTCCGGGGTGTCCCTTGGCTGCTCCTGCCC
Source organism: Gekko japonicus (assembly GCF_001447785.1). Classification (NCBI taxonomy): domain Eukaryota; kingdom Metazoa; phylum Chordata; class Lepidosauria; order Squamata; family Gekkonidae; genus Gekko; species Gekko japonicus. Next base: position 595,860 of record NW_015168053.1, read on the forward strand.
CAGCTGGGTGCTTTTGGGCTCTCTCTGGCTGAGAGGGCGGGGCTGCTGGCCCGAGAGGCAGGCCCCTCTGGGTCTCTCGGGGTGGGGTGGGTGAGTCTGGCCGGCTAAAGGGGGATGGAGGCAGGGGACCCGAACGCCAGAGAAACCAGGTCCCCCACCTGTTCTGGAAGCTTCTTTGGAGAGGAAGGAAGTCGGATCTGTGTGAAATGGGGGAAGGGGAGTGGGAGGAGCATTGGATTCTCTGGATGTAGCTTAGTGGGCTGAAAGGCTGAGTGTGTGTGTGTGGGGGGGGGGTAGAAGAAGAAGGCGATCTGGTGCTTCCAGGTCCTGGGGCTGGAGTGAGGAGAGAGAGGACAGGCTTGAGCTGAGCTTAATGAGCTGGGGGTGGCCGGCAGTTGCTGTGATTGCTCTGAGCAGCCCTCCTCTCTCCCCACTCCCAGGTGAGATTGATCGGTGCTTGAAAAAGGTGTCGGAAGGAGTGGAGCAGTTTGAAGACATCTGGCAGAAGGTGAGAACGGGTGGCCGACTCTCTCCTTTAGTCCTTTCCTGCCCTTTGCCCCATGCCGGCTTCCCTGATCGATGTGTCTCATCCGATTGTTATTTTCTTTTGGCTGGTCCGGGTAGAAGTTTCTGTTCCTCTTTTTGCCTTTAAAAAAACCTCTCCATTGCTTTGGTTCTCCCCCCCACCCTGCTTACTTGCCCCTCCCCTGGCATCTGGGCCCCCGAACCTGTATCATGTCCTGTTTCTCTGTCTCCTCCTCTCTTTATGCTGTAGCTCCACAATGCAGCTAATGCCAACCAGAAGGAGAAATATGAAGCCGATCTGAAAAAGGAGATTAAAAAACTCCAGGTAAGCTTCCGGTTACTGCCGGTTTTGGGCTTCTTTGCTACCGGGCTCGGGGAGAAAGGACTGAAGGGCCCTGCTTTGTTGGGGAGGGAGACATCTTGAGAACCAGAGCCCCAGGAGAGCCGGCAGAGCTGTTTCCCTTAGACTGGTTAGAGCAGTGGGGTCACAGACCAAGTCTCCTTTGTTGCTGCTGCTGGTGGTTTGGTGCAGGGGACTAGTAATTCTTCCCTTGTTTTTTTGACTCTAACCATTGTTCTCCACCACTGAAATCTAGTATGGCTATGTCAGGGGTCAGGAGTCCCTCCTGTCCCCCAAATCTCTCCCCCTGTTCAACTTACCTTCTTCTGCAGAGATTGAGGGACCAGATCAAGACGTGGGTTGCGTCCAATGAGATTAAGGACAAAAGGCAGCTAATAGAAAACCGGAAACTCATTGAGACGGTAAGAGGAGAAAAAGGTTGCTGTTTTCTTGATTCAGAGGTTTGCCCTGAACTGATGTGGGCATGCGGAACACTCGGTCAGCCACTCTTCCCCGGGTCTTGCTGCCTTCTTAGCCTTCCAATCAGAGCTGGATTTGGTTCTTCATACCTGTTGATGACACGTGGGTGTAATGTTGCTTAGCTCCTCCCCCGCATGCTTGCAATTGGCTAGCTGGCTCACCTTTGTGAGGTCACACTGCCTGCCAGCCATCACAGTCCAGACATAGGTGGGGTGAGCTGCTGAGCAGGGTTCTGTGGGGAGCCCCGCGTCCTCTCGGTTGCAGGTCTTCTGCGCGAGGCAGCATGGGATAGAGGGTAAGGAGAGGGGTAGTAGGGGGTGTCCGAAATTTGGAAGATGGCTTTTAGGGGCACCTGTGGGAACTAGGCCCTTCTGTTGTGAGTCAAGTCTCTCCTGGGTTTTCTGGGGGAAGGCGTGTGTCCAGCGGCTGCTTTTCTCTAGAGCACGTTGGCCTTGTTTTTCCCGTGCCTGCGTGAGGTCATGACCTGACTGGCACAATGCAGATACATGTTGCGCATCCACACTTTTCCAGTCCAGGGCTAAAGAGGCCAAGTGGTGTCTCTTCCTCTTGACAAGATATGTATGTATATAGGTGGTCATTGACCAATACTGTGCATCTTTCATGCCTGTTGGCGTATATAGGTGGTCATTGACCAATACTGTGCATCTTTCATGCCTGTTGGCAGGCATCGCTGTGTAGGTCAGATCATTCAAATTGGGGGCTGCTTTGTGCATAAAATGGCAGCAGGCACATATACCTATGGGTGTGCCATGTGGCTACTGCAAACCCCAGTTCCTTGGCATATAGTACACACGTTTAGAAATGCATGTCGTGCAGGCACAAGAATTTTTATGGGTCCTCCTTCAATGTATGTCTGTGCTAAAACACGTGAAGCTGTTCTGAGTGGCGTTTCTTCTGCTCAGGAACTGGTATCTAAATAATGACATCAAGTGGCTCTTTCCAGCATGGTGGCACTTCAATGAAGTACATTTGCTAGCGTGGTGTCTATTTGTTTGCAGAGGCATCAAGATGAAAAAAGAGATGTGGAAATTGCCGTGTAGTTAGAAAAGTAGGGCTGAAAGCCAGGATTCCTAGGCAGGAAAAAACCCTTGTGAATTCCAGCAGATGGCTGGGGAGGCAGAATTAGTGGGAAGATTCCCAAAAGGCTATGAAGGTCTTGGGGGGGGGGGGTGTTGTGTGTGTGTGTTTGTGTGTTTGTGTGTGTGGCAGGCAGGGGAATGAGATGAGATAAAGTCCAGAGGTGGTAAATTGGGGATGGGGAATACCACTCTTCAGTGTCCTCCCCCATGCAGAATTTCTCGCCAGAAGGACAACTTAGTCTTCAACGTGCTACAAGATTCCTGTTTGGTGTAGCCAGTTTGAGAGTGTGTGTGTGGTGTAGTGGTAAAGTGCGCGGACTCTAATCTGGGAGAACCGGGTTTGATCCCCCACTCCTCCACTTGCACCTGCTGATGTGACCTTGGGCAAGCCGTAGTTCTGATATGAGCTGTCCTTGAAAAAGAGCAGTTTCTGTCAAGAGCTCTCTCAGTCCCACCTACCTCACAGGGTGTCTGTTGTGGGGAGGGGAGGGGAAGGGAAAGGAGTTTGTAAGCCGCTCTGAGACACCTTTGGGTAGTGAAGGGCGGGGTATAAATCCAATCTCTTCTTCTTCTTCTTCTTTTGTTTTCTCTGCCAGAAGGAAAGTGGCACAAGTAGGGAGATGGAGAGCGGAGCCTGGGCTGGAGCCTTCCCAGCTGTGCTCATTTTGTACTTGCAGAGACATCTTAAGTGTAGGGAGCCTTCCGAAATTGTGATCCCTCGCCTGCCGCCCTGAAGTGGTATAGTCCATTCTGCCACCTTGTTTTACTGCACGCGTGGATCCGTCTGGGCTAGGCGCTCAGGAAGAGCACGGAGGTGTTGTCCTATCAAGGCTGTACCGATTCAGGAGAGAGGATTTGAGTGTGTTCCTTCTCTCTCCTCTCCAGAAAGTTTTAAAAAATTGTACTGGTTTTATTTTAAACACGGCAGATTAAAATCCTCACTCCACGGGTATGCATTGGGTGGGAAACAGAGGCCTTTTACAGGTCTTCTGTCACTACAGGTGTGGACCCAAAAGAGTGTGTGCGTGAGAGAGAGAGAGAGCCAGAGATCTGCGTCCGACAGCCTCTAGCGCAGGGATCCCCGAACCTTTCAAGCCTGTGGGCCCCTTTGGAATTCTGGCCCAGGGTGGCGGGCACGACAGCAGCATGGCTGCCACAGGAGGCAGAGGCAACCCCAGAATGTCAGGGAGGGAGATCATGCATAGTTCTAAGTGGCACTTGAACACTTCATGCAGAAACTCTGTTTAATAGGATGTCTTTTAGAATGAACATTTTTAAAAAATGTGTTTTCTTGCCGTACGCAACACAGTGAAGATTTGTGTGCTTTTAGAAACTCTGCACAGCCAGCAATGTTCCCTCTAAGCTGTGGAGCCTTGTGAGCAAAAATCCTACGTTGTGAGCGACTTGCATTAAAGTTGTGAGCGAGCGATTTGGCTACTGCATAAATTAGTTTGCTCTGGAGCCATCCTTCCTGAGCGAAGACAAAAATGTGTGAGCCGGAGGCTAACAAACTGTGAGCTAGCTCACACTAACTCAGCTTAGAGGGAACACTGACAGCCAGTCTGCTTTCCAGCGGCCCTGCTGGGCAAAATCACCCACCTGGCTGTGCCCATTTTGTAAATCACTGGGTGGGCACCAGGGGGCCCAGGGGCGCCGTGTTGGGGACCCCTGCTCTGTTCTCGTGTCCTGTGTTTATCGCCCTCATTGCCACCGTGGATTTCCGTCCTTCCCCCTCCGAAAGGCTCCCGGGAGCGCAGTGGCCGGGATGCCCCCTTGCCCTTTGATCCGTCCCGTGCCCAGGCAAAGCCCGCTCAGCCCTTCTGCTTCTCTCCTTCCAGCAAATGGAGCGGTTAATAGTGGAGCGCGAGACCAAGACGAAAGCCTACTCCAAGGAGGGGCTGGGCCTGGCACAGAAAGTGGACCCAGCCCAGAAGGAGAAGGAAGAAGTCGGGCAGTGGCTGACGGTGAGAACGAGGCCCGGCGGGCTGGGGAAAGGGGGTCGTGGCAGAAAACGTGCACGGGGGGGGGGGGGGTGGAGAAGCCGCCTTTAGTAGAAGATGCCGAGGCGTAAGGAGGGAGCGGAGAAACTCTGTTTTTTTATTTTAACACGAGGCCCGGATTTAAAGCATCACTTTCTTCGGCCGAGTCAGGCTCAGTGGCCCTTCTGGCATCGCAGCGTCTAACCGTGGCCGATGGAAGCGTCCCAAGGTCTTGGGGAGAGGAAAGCCTCTTCCTGGTCTGGCCCCCTGAGGAGGGCGGGGCTGCGCCTGGGGACTTGCGCTTGCCAAGTGTGGGTGCTCCGTCGCAGCACTGTGGTGTCGTTTGGCTTTGTCGCCTTTGGTTCCTGCCTGCAGAGGTCTGTAGGGAGAGCTTACATTTTGGATGGAGGCCAGGAGGGGAAGGGTTGTGGGTCAGTGGTAGAGCATAGGAGCAGAAGATCCCAGGTTCAGTCCCCGGCGTCTCCAGTTGAAGGCTCCGGCAGTAGGTGCTTTTGAAAGACCTCCGCCTGAGACCCTGGAGAGCCGTTGCCAGTCTGAGCAGACAGTACTGACTCTGGTGGACTGACGCCGTGATACAGTGTAAGGCAGTTTCATGGGCCCACGAGGCAGACTTGTAAGGGAAAGGGGGAAAGTTCCAGGGGTTCAAGACGGTTGTGAGCACCAGTGGTAAATAGTGACAGGGAATGGGATAGAGCTGTGTGAGCGAGAGAGCCGGAGCCCAAAGATCGCCTAGTCCCTTCCCCTGCTACAAGGCCAGGCTCCTCTGCCCATCGGACTCCATTCTGAATTGTTCAGCCTGCCCGATCACCTTGACAAGCACGGTGAGCAGAGAGCAGGTACGATGCAGAAGAGTGGCTGCGGAGCAGATGGCTTACAGTGGCTTGGGTTGAGCTCTGAGCTGCCGGGCTGTGGCATTTTCTGAAACAATTACAGAGAGGTGGCCATGTTGGACGGAGAGGAGAGTCGAAACTCCCAACGTGAATTGAGAAAGTAGGAACTGCTTTGCTGGGTGAGGCCCGGGTCCCTCTTGTCTGGGGTTCTTTTCCCGAGAGAACCTGGCCAGAGCAAGAAGGTCCTTCCCTGGCATATTTGTGCCTAGCATCTGGTATGCTGCCTCTGCACATGGAGGTCCCGTAGGCTGAACATTCTCACAGTTTGTTCATTGTCGGTGGCTTTGCTTACATGGCTCGTCTTTTGAGTGCAGTGGCCGGAGATTGAATGGGAAGTGATCTGTGTGTCTCCCTTCTCTCTCTCTCTCTCTCTCTCCCTTCCCCAGAATACCATAGACACCTTGAACATGCAGGTGGATCAGTTTGAGAGTGAAGTGGAGTCCCTCTCAGTCCAGACGCGCAAGAAGAAAGGAGACAAGGATGTGAGTTGATTATTATTTTTTTTACACAAAATAAGCTTTATTATACTACTAGTAAATACCTACAGAGAGAAGACGGAGAAGCATCTGTATACAACCTGCCTTCTGTCTTTCCTAAGCCCACCAGGAAAGCTTCTGAAATAATGGAATTTTTCAGAGTTTGATCAGACCTATATCAAATTAAGTGACAGAGTGTTCATTGTATTTCTTGGCATAGTAGGTCTGAAATGACTTAGCCTTCTTAAGTGCTCAAAAGCCTGAAATCAGAATATGAGAAATGTACCAATAATACAATCGTACATGCATAAACCACATAAACTAAAAAGCTGCGGCAATCTGTGCCAAGCTTGTGTGCTAGATACTATGTGCAGTCAGGGCAGTGTATACTAGTCTTCTGGTGTTCGGCAGCTCTATCAAGTTCAATTGCTATTACTCTGTTTCGATATTTAAGACTAATTGCCCTGTTAAGAATTCTGTGAGTTGATGAGCATCCCTGAGAGGCCGTGTGCCTGGCGTGCGCGGGCCCATGTACCGGAGGCAGCATGACTTGCCGATTAAAATCAGAGGGGAAGCTGGAGCTTCTGGGTTCTTATGGACAAGAGCAGGAAACAAGTAGCCCAGAAGGGGTGAAAGGAGGGCACAGAAGCCAAGTCATGAGTTATTGGTAGCCACTGATATGTTGGCGAGGTGGGGGAATCAGTATTGGGTTCTGTTTCGTGCAAAAGTTATCACTGATTTCCTTTCCGGCTTAAGAGTTGGAAGGAAAGCACCGGTTCTGGGAAAGAAGTTGATTCCCTTAACCTTGTCTCAAAGGCCTAATGCCATTAGGAAACCACCGGCACTTGCACATGCATGCACTGAATGACATTTGATTCAAGGCAAGTCCCCAGGAGATAGAGAGAGGAGGGGCAAGGAAGGGCGTGAGACTGTCTTTCCCTTTGGTCACGCTTGCCCAAGCTCAGCGCTTGTTGTATGGTGACTTTTGGTTCATTTCAGAGATGCCAAGGCTGCAAGCCCCAAGAGTCCAAGGCTTCAGCGGCTTAAATCCACCCCTTGAATTATTTCTTGACTGGGTGCAGCAAGGGGGGAAGGGCTCAGGAGCCAGGATCCTTTAGTCCTCAGCCCTGTTCCCACGCTCCTGCTTCTTCTCTCCCCTCGTCCGTAGAAGCAAGACCGGATCGAGGGCTTGAAGCGACACATCGAGAAGCATCGGTACCACATCCGGATGCTGGAGACCATCCTGCGTATGCTGGACAATGACTCCATCATGGTGGACTCCATCCGCAAGATCAAGGACGACGTTGAGTACTATGTGGATTCCTCGCAGGACCCCGATTTCGAAGAGAACGAGTTCCTCTATGATGACCTCGACTTAGAAGACATTCGTAAGTGCCTCTGCTGGGTAGACCGCGTTGGGTTTGGGGTAGTGGTGACTGTCGTAATTGGGGAGGGGCCGTGGCTCAGTGCTGGAGCATCTGCTTGGCATGCAGAAGTTCCCAGGCTCAGTCTCCGGCATCTCCAATGAAGGATGAAGAGAAGGGATGTGACAGATCTCCGCTTGAGAGCAGTCTGAGTAGACAATAGATCCAGATGTTGGTCTGAAGCAGGAGGACAACTGTAGAGTCCAGCGGCACCTTTAAGACCAACAAAGGCTTATTCAAGGTATGAGCTTTCGTGTGCCGTTTCAAATACGTTAGAATGGCAGGCAAGGTTCAAACTTCTAGTCAGAGAATTGTATGTTAACTTGCTGTTCATTCTCTGGCTATAAGTTTGAACCTTGCCTGCCATTCTAACGTAGTGGTGGCGAACCTATGGCACGGGTGCCAGAGGTGGCACTCAGAGCCCTCTCTGCGGGCAAGCGTGCCATCGCCCCAGCCAGGCCCAGACCACCATTAAAGTGTCGAATTCTCTGCCAAATAATTTTAAGTAAATGAAAGCATTTGGGATTGCTTTCTTTACTTTGTTTGGATCCTCTTAAGTTAATGTAGGAGTTGTTTTTTCTAAAGTAAAACCTATTCAGGTTAAATTGCCGTGTTGGCACTTTGCAATAAATAAGTGGGTTTTGGGTCGCAGTTTGGGCACTCAGTCTCTAAAAGGTTCGCCATCACTGTTCTAACGTATTTGAAACAGTGTGCCTTGCCCACGAAAGCTCATACCTTGAATAAACCTTTGTTGGTCTTAAAGGTGCCGCTGGACTCTTAAATTTGTTGAGTGGACAATACTAATTTTGATGGGCCAAGGGTCTGATTCAGTATAAAGCAGCTTCATGTGTCCATGGGATGAAACTAGATTTGGGTCTCAACAGGCCCATCGCTGGTTATGGCAACTGAAAGGGGCATAAACGCAAACCACTCGAATCAACCAAGTCTCCTCCTCCTCTCTTACAATCCGTACCTCTGGAGGCTACTGTCAGTTCAAGGACCTTTTCTCCCTTCCACAAAGAACAGCTGCTGCCTTCCCTTTGTAGCCATGGATGCTGCATTTGTTGAGGGTCTGCTGTTATACTTTGCATGTGTTATTGCTAAAGAAGTACGCTAACTCATCTGCTGATTGAAACAGTGCTGCTATTCAGCTGCCTCCTTGGGGTGAATTCTTGCTTCCATGGTGGAGGGAGCCGGGCATGATAAAGGTTGTGCATGCAAGTTGTGCAAGCTTCTGTAAGTTTTCCTTGGAGATACAGAAGCAAAATCATTTGTTTGGGATTTGGTAAAAAGGATACAACTTTCTTCTTTTTTAAAAAATTGCGATATCCCACTGCTACCACCATGTAAAGGTAACTTTCTGCCCCAGCCTTCTGGCAGGGCTGCAGTTCAGCAAGGGGATCTCACGGGGAGGGGGGGGGGGAACGACTGGGGAGAAGACCTTTAGCTTAGCCATCAAGTGAAGCCTGCCATTGGTGTGCTTGCATTGCAATGGTTGTCGATGACTCCTGGCCTTGTTTTGGTCAGTCAGCTTCTCCCTGCTCTTGGCCCTGCAGCACAGGCCCTGGTAGCCACTTCCCCGCCCAGCCACAGCCACATGGAGGACGAAATGTTCAACCAATCCAGCAGCACGCCCACGTCCACCACGTCAAGCTCCCCGATCCCCCCCAGTCCTGCAAACTGCACAACGGTAAGGAGGCTCCGTTTATGTCCCGCTTTCCTTCCAGTCACCTGGGCCAAAAGTGGCTCTCCTATTGGGCAAATGGTAATTGGGGGAGGGGCTGTATGTTTATGAAGTTCTTTAAAAAAAGACAGATTGTTGCCCAACTTCCTTGATCTCTGGCTGACTATTCCTCTCGGAGCAGCACTGAATTTAACCTCCCCTTAGGAAAACTCTGAAGATGACAAGAAACGAGGACGGTCAACGGACAGTGAAGTGAGTCAAGTGAGTGTGGGGCCCGGGGTTCATCTCCTGGTGGGTTTGAGGGGAATGCCAGGAACGGTCTTGGTTTGGTGAACCAGGCAAAAGGAAAGAGGGGTGAAGTGAGTCAAGTGAGTGTGGGGCCCAGGGTTCATCTCCTGGTGGGTTTGAGGGGGACGCCAGGAACTGTCTTGGTTTGGCGAACCAGGCCAAAGGAAAGAGGGGAGGGGAACCAGTGTTCCCTCTAAGCTGAGTGAGTGGGAGCTAGCTCACAGTTTTTCAGCCTCCAGCTCACACATTTTTGTCTCCGCTCAGGAAGGAGGGCTCCAGAGCCAACTGATTTATGCAGCAGCCAAATCGCTCGCTCACCACTTTAATGCCGGCAGCTCACAAAGTAGAATTTTTGCTCACGAGACTCCACAGCTTAGAGGGAACATTGATGGGGACCTGGGTGTATCGCCTCTTAACATGGCGATGCTCCTCTTGTGGAGACAGGACCCCCTCCCTTAATGCACATAGTGTTTACTGTGGGGACTGGTCACAAGTCTGAATCTCCTCTCTGTCTTAGAACAGAAGGGAAGCCATGTCGGATCAGGCCAGTGGCCTATCCAGTCCAACACTTTGTCACACAGTGGCCAGAATGCAGGTGCCATACCATAGCAGGGTCAGAACTCCAGAAGCCCACCCACTGTTCCCCCCCACACACGAAGAATACAGAGCATCCCTTGCCCCAGACTGAGAGTTCCTATCTATACCTTGTGGCTAATAACCACTGATGGACCTCTGCTCCATATGTTAATCCACTCCCCTCTTGAAGCTGTTTGTGCTTGTAGCCACCACCACTTCCTGTGGTAGTGAATTCCATGTGTTAATGACTCTTTGGGTGAAGAAGAACTTCCTTTTGTCTGTTCTAAGCCTACTACTCATTAACTTGGAGTGCCCACGAATTCTTGTATTGTGAGAAAGGGCGGAAAGTACTACTTTCTCTGCCTTCTTTGGCCTGTGCATACTTGTAAACCTCTCTCACGTCACCCCTCAGTCATTGTTTCTCCGTGCTAGAGCCCTAACCTCTTTAGCCTTTCTTCGCAGGGAAGGTGTTCCACCCCCTTAGTCATTTTTGTTGCCCTTCTCTGCCCTTTTCCCAGTGCTGTAATATCTTCTGTCTTCTCTCCCCCGTCCAGTCGCCAGCAAAGAACGGTTCAAAGAGCCTCCACAACAACCACCATCAGCCGCCGCCCGCCATCCCCCCCAGCTACCCGATGGGCGGCAGCTCCAGCACTTCGTCCTCGTTGGGGAACGGGCCCGGCTCCAACAGCAACGGGACTGTGGCTGGCAGTGGGAATGCGAGCGGCAAAGCTAACCCGCCGGCGGGGCACGCGCCCACCACCCCAACTCCGTACGCCCAGGCCGTGGCACCCCCACCCACCAGCACCAATGCCTCTCAGCCCAGGCCCCCCAGCACCCAGCAGAATGCCAGCAAACAGAACGGGGCAACCAGTGAGTCGGTGTTGGGGGTGGGTCAGGGGGGGTCAGCTCTTGCTCCAGGTCCTCCGTAGGTGCAAAAGTAGCAGCTTTTTCTGCCGGTCAAGACTTCTCAAAGACTCTTGTAGTTGTTGAGATTAATCAACTGCAGCCTCTTCTGGCCTGGGACTGGGGTTGCCAATCTCCAGGTGGTAGCTGGAGATCTCCCGCTAACAGATCAGTTCACCTGGTGAAAACAGCTGTTTTGGAATACCAGTTGAAGTCCCACCCCACCCTCCTGAAGCTCCCGCCCAAAAATCTTCAGGTATTTCCCAATCGGGAGTTGGCAACCCTACCTGGGACTGATTTTCAGTTCCATTTTATAACTTGAGCCCCAGTTCTATCTTCTAGAAAGCATATCTCCCCTTCTCTTTCTTGGGGATTACCTAGACTGCAGATTGTCATGTGTAGGGAAGCCCTGGGAACCAGAGGTTCATCTTGTCTTCCGACATGGGCTAGGTCGACAGGTATCTCCTCACGGAGATCTTAGGAGCTGCACTCAACAGCAGTTCCCAGGTGAAGAAACCTGGATGGTTCCGCTTGTACAGAACCAAGTGTAAATGGGTGTCATTTGGACACGCCCTCCTTGCCCACTGTCTCATGTCACTGGCACAGTTCGCCTGGTGGGTTGGAGAGAAGTGCTGGAGGGAGCCTGAGTGTCTTCATCTTTGTCTGTGCAGTGCCACACCATGTTTGTGCTACTTCAGGCCCTGGAACCTCAAGGTGTTTGCAATTGTAAAGGGTTTAAAAAAAACAAAAACGGGGAAGAACAGAGTGGTACGAAAAACCAAGAGAGACGTGTAAGCAAAAGCACTTGTGCATACTTGCATGTAGGGTTGCCAATCTCCAGGGGAAGGCTGGAGATCTCCTGGAATAACTGATCTCCAGAGTACATAACTCTAATTGTGGTTTAAAATGTTTATTCTGCTTCTCCTGGAGGAACGGCTTCTCTGGAAGGTGGGCTGCATGGCATCATGTCCCACCAAGGCCCCTCCCTTCCCGAAATCCCCACCCTCCCAGGCTCCACCCTCAAATTCCCAGGTATTTTCTAGACCTGGAGTTGGCAGCCCCGCTTGCACGAGGTGCATCTACCCCAGAATGATTCCCACTGTTTTCAGGGAGGCTTGCTCCCAGGTAAGCATACATAAGGATTTACAGCTTATAGGGGTTTTTGCCGTTGAGACTATAAGGTTGGCAGGTGAAATAGTTGCTAACATAACCTGGAAGGGGGGGGGAAATGCCTTGTCTCTTTAAGAGAGTGTTGATGTGTGCCGGGAGGCAAAGAACATCCCATTAAGCCTCTGCTAAAAGGGGAGGACACATTCTCCTCCAGGCCAGTTGGGAGCCCTAGGGTTAAGCAAGGGGGCCTCAGAGAAGATATGACAGGGGGAGAGAGAGGTGTGGTGGAGGATGTTTCCTGGCATGGAGAGCGATACAGAAGTGGAGCCAGTTGTTAAGTTACTTTAAAACTATTTTTTTTTCCTTTAAAAACAATCATGATTGTTGAAGGAAAGTGAAATATGTGGGGTTCTTTTTTTGTTTTTCCAAGACAGTTAATTGCTGGGATCTGACAAGACTCTCGGGATTTCAGTGCAGTCTGGCCTCCTTTCCTTTAAGAGCCCCAAGTGGGGATTTCCACAGGTGTGGCAGTGGGGGATGCACCTGCTGGCAGCTGTCTGCTTCAGAGCTCTTAAAGGGGCGGGAGCCTTGTCCTGACTGCAGTTTGATTTGCCCTTGGTGGTGGCAGCAGCTTGCACCAAGGCCAGTCCCCAGGTCTGCCTTTAGCCTCCACAGACTTATTTACCCAGTCTCTCTGCCTCTGTCCCAATTTTCCATCTCTGCATGGCAGCTAAAAAGCAGTTTTGAGTACTCAGTTGAACAGTTTCCATCTCGTTTGCTGGCAACACTGCCAAGTGGCCCTGGAAGCGGTTGTTCCTTCTACAGAGACAGCAAGGAGCAGGTGACAGTGCTGTGAAATGTTTTGCCCGCTGCCTTCTGCACATCAAGATGCTGTCAGAGGCTGAAGAGCAGGCTGAACTGGGTCTCTTTCTGGTCAGTTGGCAACCCGAGTGGCAGTGCCGTGAGGGAGACTGCCAAGTAGTGGGAGTAGGCCGATGCAGGCTGGGGCTGTTGTCTTCCCCCACATGACTGGGTAGTTAAGTGAACCTTGGTCATGAAGGTGCTTCTCTCTGGTCTGTGTAAGCTTTATAGGTGGCTCAGTCCAAAATGGAAGCCACGGGCTTATCCTTTGTGTCTCCTGGTCAGGTTACAGCTCTGTGGTAGCTGACAGCAACTCAGACTCGACATTAAGCAGCGGCAGCCAATCCTTGCCTAACCAGACAGCGTCGCACAACCCGCCCAGCGCTTCCACGTGAGTTTCCCCTTTCAACACAACTGTGTCTGTACTCTTTCTCTCCCTTCCTTCTCTACCTGGGAGCTTGGCAATTGTAGTCACCAACCAGCCTAAGACAAAAAACAGTCATCTGATTTCTTTCACAATTCTTTGGATTTGCCTCAGATTTTCCCTTGCAGTAAAAACGTCTATGAAGGCTCTGGTTGTGACAAAGAACTGTTTACATCATTCCTATTCCATTGTTCTGTTTCTCAAAACACCCAGGGCCTGTTCGCAATCTCAGGGCAAAATACAAAGCAGCATAATCAAATGCCAAATGACCTGGATTTTATACTGTGAATTTTACAGTTCCGATAAAACTGGATTCACCTTAAAGAGTAACCATTTACTCCAGCCTAAGCTTCTGTGAGATGCACCTGAGGACGTGAGCTCTTACTCTCAAAGGCTCCTGCTGGAATAAATGTCGTTAGTCTTTCCGGTGCCACTGGACTCCGGTTTTATGTTTAGCTGCTACAGACTTAACACTGCTACCCATCTGGAATTAAAACTGGGTCAGAAGCTATAAAGATTCAGAAGGAAATTATTTTCTAGAGTCAATATCAACCAGCACCAGTCTGGCCAGTCTAAAGAGCTCTCTCAGCCCCACGTACCTCACAGGGTGTGTGTTGTGGGGCGGGGAAGGGAAAGATCGTAAGCCGCTCTGAGACTCCAAGTGAAGGGCGGCATATAAATCCTAACTCTTCTTCTTCCTCTTATTTTATTTGCGTTGGCTCAAGTGGTTAAGATGCTGAACTGCAGGCTGTGGAAGGTCAGTAGTTCAGCAATTCGAGACCCGGGTGCCGCAAGACGGAGTGAGCTCCCGTCTCTAGTTCCAGCTCCTGCCAACCTAGCAGTTCGAAAGCAAGAAATTGCAAGTAGATAGGTACCACTTCGGTGGGAAGGTAACAGCGTTCCGTGCACCTTGGTGTTTAGTCATGCCGGCCACATGACCACGGAAACATCTTCGGACAGCGCTGGCTCTTCGGCTTGGAAACGGAGACGAGCACCGCAACCCTAGAGTCAGATTCGACTGGCTTTCGAGCAAGGGAACCTTTACCTTTAGAAACCCTGACCTGGATGGCCCAGGCTAGCCCGATCTCATAAGATCTCAGAAATTAAGCCGGATTGGCCCTGGTTATTATTTGGAGACCACCAAGGAAAACCCAGGTTGCTACACAGAGGCAGGCAAGAGCAAACCACCTCTGAACATCTCTCGCCTTTGAAACCCTACAGGGTTTGCCATGAGTTGGCCGTGACTCGATGGCACTTGCTGCCACCACCAGTCTGTAGAAGGTCACAGAATTATGGAGAGGATTGGAGCTCAGTTCCTTGGTAATCTAATTCAGATGTCAACAGCATTGTTCACACACTGGGATGCTCATTCCTCAACTAGATAGGGGCTAGAAACTTGGGTCTTAAGTAAAAGAGAGCTGAAGTTCTCAGGAAGCCATATTCTGCAGTCTGGTTTTATTCCCCCACACTCATTCAGAAATGAAACAATATAAGGACATGTGTAGAATTTGGGTTTATGTTAGTCCAGGATTCTCATTCTCACTCCGTTTATAGTACTCTGCTCCGTTAAAACCACTGAAGCCTGAAGGCCCTGCCCTGGGGCCCTCCTTTCCTGAGCGGGCTGGGTGGTGTTGGGCCCTCCCGACCTTTGCATTTCTCCTCCTCGCCCTCTCTGCAGGAAAGAGCCGAGTGCAGCTCCCCAGCCGCCCAGTGGTGGCAACAGCACTGGATCCAGCCTCCTGGTGCCTCTCACCGCCAACCCACCTGCCTCGCCCACCCCCAGCTTCTCCGACAGCAAGCCTGCCCAGACACTGCTCAACGGGCCACCCCAGTTCAGCTCCACGCCTGAGATCAAGGTGAGAGGCCTCCTCCGCTCCCTGCTGGGTAGTGAAAAACAGGTTGCTTACCAGTAACTGGCGATCTTCGAGTGGTCATCTGTGCATTCACACCAATGGGATCTAGTGCGCCTGCGCTGGATCCAGCGCAGGCGCACTAGTTCCCATTGGTGTGAAGCACAGAGACCACGAAGAAGATAAGCAGGTTGCTTACCAGTAATTGGCGATCTTCGAGTGGTCATCTGTGCATTCACACCAATGGGATCTAGTGCGCCTGCGCTGGATCCAGCGCAGGCGCACTAGATCCCATTGGTGTGAAGCACAGAGACCACGAAGAAGATCAGTGGTCTTAATATTGCCCATACCGGGAGATGTGTGTGTGTGTGTCCCTGTATCATCCCCTCAGCAGCCTAGGTTCGGCTGAGAGTTTGGGTCAAGATCACCCAATCAGTTTGGTGGTGGGGCCATTTGGCTTCCAGTCTTCCAGCACTGTAGGTGCCACATCACAGTGACTCTCAGTGGTGTTCTAGGGGGAAAAAAACACAACAGCCTGCCTTCTCTTTCCTTCAGTACCGTTTTGTGTTTTTGTCCTCTGCCTTGCAGGCACCCGAGCCTCTAAGTACGCTGAAGTCGATGGCTGAGAGGGCGGCAATTGGCTCCAGCATAGAGGACCCGGTGCCGTCTCTTCATCTCGCCGAAAGGGGTAAATGGGAAAAGGGCGCCTGCCGTGTGGATCATTGTGTGTCAGACTGTGCCTGTACCAGTGCAGCCCGGATGCGCACTGGAGTCCTTCAAAAATCAGTGTGTCAGCAAGCAAGATCCTCAGTTTGGAGCTTATTGTCCTGCCTTGCCCTGGATAGCCCAGGCAAGCCCGATCTCGTCACAGCTCGGAAGCTAAGCAGGGCCGACTCTGGCAAGTACTTGGATGGGAGACCGCCAAGGAATACCAGGGCCGGGAGGCAGAGGCAGGCTATCAAGCCACTTCTCTGAAAGTCTTCCATGTCCCACTAGGGATCGGCAGAGGTTACTGTGACTTGCAGACATGGGTGCGCGCGCACACACACACACACACTGCAAAGGTACACACAAAAAAAAGAAATAAAAGAAGCAGCAGCTTATTTTCCTGAAGGCTCTGCTTTGAAGGATGATGGACTAGTGGCATCAGAAATGCAAGAAGGGGCTGGGTGTGGCTCAGTGAGAGGGTGTCTGCTTGGCATTCAGAAGGTCTTGAGTTCAATCCCCGGCATCTCCAGCGAGTAGATGACAGACCTCCACCTTGAGACCCTGGAGAGCCACTATCAGGCAGAGTGGGCCATGCATGGACCTTGATGGACCAGTGGGCTGACTCGGTCAAAGGTGGACCAGTGGGCTGACTCGGTCAAAGGTGGCTCCGTGAACCCGCGTGGTCCAAGGCCCGCAGCCCTCCCTCGTCTCATCTTGCCCATCCCAAGCTTGGCAAGTCCTCTGGCAGCAAAGGACACTTTCCCCATTTTAATCTTAAAGAGCTGGAGGGGCCAGGTGCTCCCGCCCTCAAGGATGAATCTGGCCCAGGCTTAGCCTAGATTCTAAGGGACGAAATTAAGAGGGCCCGATGCCTTAACCTGTGGGGAGTCCGCCTTCCTGTGGAAAGGAAGGGGAAGTGGCTGGGGAGGAGACGGCTGCGGGGTCTGTGCTGAAGGAGGAGGTTTGCTGGGGTCTAGGAACTCAACCGGAGGGTGGGAAAGCCTTCTTTAAAAGGGTATTGATAATGAATGGTTCTGAAGAAGATTCCATCTAGAGGAGCGCTTGAATGGTACGCCCTTCTGAGTGGCCTGCTCTCTCCTTTCCTCCCATTTCCTCCCCCAGCTGACATCTTAATTACTAGCGCGACCTCCCAGCCGGCCTCCAACCAGCCCCCCATCCAGCTATCTGAGGTGAACATCCCCCTTTCGCTCGGGGTGTGCCCCCTGGGGCCCGTGCCTCTCACCAAGGAGCAGCTGTACCAACAGGTCATGGAGGAGGCGGCCTGGCACCACATGCCTCACCCCTCTGATTCAGAAAGGATCAGGTAAGGAGGGTCTGCGTCCCACCTCTCCTCCTCCGTCGCCTGCCTCCTGCCAGTGGAGGACTCCTCTCTGGCATTCCCTCCCTCCTGTGTATGTTTTTTGGGTTTTTTTTTTACCTTTTAGATGTTGGTTTTTAAACGTTCTTAAAAGTTGTTTTCTGCCCTGAGGGCCTTAATTGGGTGGAAAGGCTGGATAAAAGAGCCAGTTTGGTGTAGTGGTTAAGTGCGCGGACTCTAATCTGGGAGAACCGGGTTTGATTCCCCACTCCTCCACATGCAGCTGGTGGTGTGACCTTGGGTCAGTCACAAGCTCTGGCACAGCTATCCTTGAAAAAGAGCCGTTTGTGTCAGAGTTCTCTCAGCCCCACCCACCTCACAGGGTGCCTGTTGTGGGGAGGGGAAAGGAAAGGAGTTTGTAAGCCGCTCTGAGACTCCTTTGGGTAGTGAAGGGCGGGGTATAAATCCAATCTCTTCTTCTTCTTCTTCTTACAATATTCTGGGGCTTGGCTAATGATTTTTCCTGGGTCCCTGGCAAAGAGAGTAACTGTTGACTGTGACTTGTCCCGGGCCCGTCAGTTCGCCAGCTGCATGCGCCTGTGTCTTTGACCGCTGTCTGTCAGTCTCAAAAGTCATGTCAGCCTGCAGCAGCAGAACAAGATTCGAGTAGCACCTTCGAGGCCAACAAAGATTTTGGGATGGAAGCTTTCCAGGCTCCAAGCTCCCTTTTGTTAGGTATCTCTCAAAAGCTTATACCCCCGATATCTCGTTAGTCTCGAAGGTGCCTCTGGGCTCCAGTCTTGCTCTTCTGTTGATCTTCCCCCTTGGGATAGATCTGAGAGCCAAGGGCCTTTTTCCTCCTTGCGGACTCATTCATTCAGACGTCTCTCCCTGTTTTGTTCTCCACCCACCCCCCACCCCCTTTAGGCAATACCTGCCTCGGAACCCCTGCCCAACCCCTCCATACCACCACCAGATGCCTCCCCCACACTCCGACACGGTGGAGTTCTACCAGCGCCTCTCCACAGAGACCCTTTTCTTCATCTTCTATTATCTGGAGGTGAGTAGCTGACTTTCCGTCTTCCTTTGGTAGAGACAAGGCGCCTTTTTTTCTCATTGGGGTTATTCTGTTTGTGAGGATTGTCCCTGATGGATCTCACACCCCCTCGCCCTCATTCTTCCCCCCCCCCAACTTTGAAGGGTACAAAGGCACAATATCTGGCAGCGAAGGCACTGAAGAAGCAGTCGTGGCGCTTCCACACCAAGTACATGATGTGGTTCCAGCGACACGAAGAACCCAAGACCATCACTGACGAATTCGAGCAGGTAAGGCAGGGGAGGAGGTGGCTTCAGAACAGCAAGTGCAGGGGCTTATAGCATTACCTGTTTCATACCACAGCCAACAGGTTCCACGCAGTGTCTTCCTTCCTCCCACACCTCCCTTCCCCATTAATAGGAAGAATGCTGTAGAGAAGGGTTGTGTATGTGTTGTTGGCCCTCCAGAGGAACTGGTTGGCCAGTGTATGAGACCAGATGCCGGACTAGACAGACCACTGGTCTGATCCAGCAGGGCTCTTCTTATGGGGGGCACCATAGGGGTAGCCAGATGAAAGGAACAAATGCTGTCCCTGCAAAAATCCAAAGCATTCTGCAGATAGCAGCTGACCACCTTACTTCTGTAGTCACCAGCCCCTCTCCAATCAGAATGCCTTAAAAGTTAAATGAGAACTTTGTGAGCTTCTGCATGTTGCTTTGTTGTGTTTGCTCATTGCAAATGCAGGGCATGTGTCAGCTGGGTTTGGAACAGCCACACAGTAACACCCTACTGGGCCTCGTTAAACCCCCCCCAAAAAAAATTAGAAGGGGAAAAACCTGAGTTCTATCCAAGTTGGAAACCTAAACAGATGTGTACTTTTCCTCTTCCTCCTAGTTTCTCTGTTCACCTGTGGGGGAGATGGGTGTGGGCGGTCAAGCTGGGTTATTGGTGGCAGAAAGGCAGGATATAAATTTTGTAAAATAAAAGTATTTGAACTCCCAGTTTGGTTAGAGCTTTCTGCATCTAGTAAACTCAAAAGCCACTTCATACTGAAAAGCAGAACACCGGAGCAACCCAACAGAGAAAGTTTGATTTTGTTCTGCTTCTGTCTAGGGCACTTACATCTACTTTGACTATGAGAAATGGGGCCAGCGCAAAAAGGAGGGTTTCACCTTTGAATACCGCTACCTGGAAGACCGGGACCTGCAGTGATGCCCTGGGGCCAGCAGGGGGTGCCAAGCCTTCCTTCCTGAAATAACTGCAGTGCGCAAGGAGCAGCGGCCAAGGGAGAGACCAACCAGTCCCTTCATCTCACCCCACTTCCCCCCACCCCCATCCCAGATCACAACCTGGGGGGGCATGGGGGGGGTGAGCCGCACGTTTAAAAAAAATGCATGCAAGTTTTAAAGTGACCGCGGGACGGAGGAGGGGCAGTGGCGGCGGCAGGATTCGCTCCTGCCTTTCCCTTATCCTCTTCAGCCTATAATGCATTCGAAGAGGTCAGAAAAGGGGGGGGAGTTGCCCTGCGTGCACCAGCTTTGGGGGCGAGAGAATGGAGATTAAAAAACATAATTCCCCCCAATCTCCAATATTTTTTTCCTGGGGTGCATGTCCCAAATTAGATCATTTGTGCCCCTCTCCATTGTAGCAAATATGGAATATGCCCCCCCCCCACATCTCTGTGCCAATTTGACCCCATATGTACGTGATATGGAGGGTGCAGGGCCCCAGGAGGGTCATTTAAAGTTGGGAGTGTTGGGAGCCACGGAGGAAAGCTCCCTTCCAGCCGTGCCAACTTGTCACTGCTGAAAATTGGAAAAGAGGTAAAGGATAAAAACAGCACTCGACATCAGGTGCTCTTGAGGACTGGCACCTTCTGTGAACAACTTTGCCTCCTTGAGTGGTGATGGGGGAAGGCTGGGGGCTGCACTGTCCCTCTGCCCTCATCCTGCCTTGGCTTGGAAGAACTCCGTATATTTCCGGGTTTGAGGAATCCTCTAAATTCATTTCCCTTACTGCCGCTCTGTCTTAAGGGAGTCCCCCAGTGCTGCTTGTCTCCTCCCCCAAGTTTTCCCAATTTCATTACGCCGCCCCCCCCTTAAATTTGGTATCCGAGCTCATAATGTCACCCACTACTCCTCCCAAAGACACACCCTCCCTCCTTGATTACTTGCAATGTATTCCTGATTGGAGGGGGAAAGATTTGTTTGGGGGGGGGGAGAAGGGAAGGAAGAGCAGGGGGAGGGGGAAGACAGCTGTTTCACTCCCATCTCTCATCCACCCCCCCCTGAACTGGAGCACCCCGCCCATGCCGCTGTTTAAGATATTTTTTCGTAAGCCTATTTTCGTTTTGGAAAATATTTATGAATAAATAGTTTTATATGAGTGTTCTTCTCTTGCAGAGAAACGGGAGACAAAAAAAAAAGGCTGTGTGTGTGTATGTGAGTCTGGGTCGGGGGAGACAAAGATGGTAAAAGGATCCTAACTCGGTTTATAACCTTTCATCTCCCCCCACCCCCTTCCATATTAAAGAGGTAAGAGCTGTGGCTGACTGACCAAGACAGCAGAATCATCTTAACACCTAGCCTGGACTTGCAGGGAAAACTGAAAGCTACCCTTGGCCACTGCTGTAGGCCTCAGCATCATGGTAGTGAGAAAGAATATATATCTTGCGCTGATGCTAAGAATGGAAAACCAGTTTTTACACTGCAGTTGATGGCATGTATGACTCTAGACTTTTCCTGCCTAAATGGCTTTGCCTTAATAGCGCAGGGTGACCTGGCGCAGCCCACCCAGAAGGTCCTCTTTGACCTTCACTACCCCACTCAAACATTCTCCATAGCAAAGTCTGCAAACACTCTGCTGTGCCGGGAAAAGCTGAAGGCTGTGACCGGTTTGAATAAAGCACAGGTGTATGCTCTTGGCACTATCTCATCACAGCTTCCCTCAGATTAGCAATATTAGAATAAGCCCCTGCCCATAAAGCAACGTTAGAATAAGCCCCCTCCCCCAAGCCTTATTCAGCTGCTCAGCTGCCATTCCCTACATTTGTCTAAGCATATATCAGGAGTAAGACCTTCAAATGAAACTAAATATCCTTTTCTTGTGCACAGGTTGGGCACTCTTCAGGTTAGGGTAGGCAAAGTTTAGCAGGGTAAGACGGGCACAGGCTCCTTGGCAGTGGTTACTTTCTGGCCTGTTCAATACATGGATGATCAGCACTCTGTCATGACAGGGGAGGACGCCTGGCGGAGAGAAGTGGAAGTACCCGGGGTGGGAACGCCTGCTAGTCCTTCTGTTTTGTGGCAGTACCAAGAGGAGGACAGTGTACCTAACAGCTTTAAGTTAAACGCCTGTACTGGAGATAGCTGTACTGCTTCTAGTGATGAGGGTTGTGAGATTACAGGTCTAAACAGTCCCCCCTAACATTGAAGGGGAAACTTTTATTTAAGGAGAAGCATCATCATTTTAATTTGTTGTAGGAAAATGTGGCATATAAGTACACCAGTCTTCCCAGCGAAAGACGAAAGGGGGGAAAAACCCAATGTGAAAATCAAGTCCCAAAAGATTGAGTGGCTAGAAAATAAAATGCAAACATTTATAACACAGTGCACATAGTTTTAGGATTAAAAATGACATACATAGGGTACCATTAGAAACTGAGATCATAATATACAGCAACAAGGTGAAATTGCATGTCCCGTAACAGTTACACATGTATATAAGTCAAAGGACCCCAAAGCATTTCAATCTAAAGAGCCTTCTTTGGTGGTCAAAATTGTACTAACACACATGTAAAACTGTAACAATATAAAATACATTTTTCAGGCCCCACAGGTTGTGTATGAGTCACTAAAAAAGTGAAGCTCCTAGCAATGATTTTTAATCAATTCTGTATATATTGAGGAGCCCTCACTCACCAAAGATAGCCACTAGGAACCAGCATTCTGTCCTGGGCCGTAATTCAATTCCCAGTGGGTGTTCATGTGTAAACCTGGTATACACACAATTGATTTAAACCCATTGCTAGGAGCTTCACTTTGTTTAGTGACTCATGCACAACCTGCTGGGCCTGAAAAAGATATTTGATATTGTTATAGTTTTAGTATAATTAGTACAATGTTGACCACTCTTTGGTTAATATACATGTGTAACCATTATTGTGATTCTTTGTTATTGGATGTGCAACTTCACCTTGTTGCCGTATATCATGATCTGAGCTTTTAATGGTACCCTACGTCATTTTTAATCCTAAGATTCTGTGCAAGAACTATTTGGATGTTATTTTCTAGTAGCCTAACCTTTTGGTTCCTGAGTAGACCTCCTTCCCTTCAGCACAGGGAATGCCTGTGTCGAAGGCTGGCAAGTGGGGAATGGGTCAGGTCTGTTCCCTCCTGTTCCCAACTGATTAGGTCAACTGGTGACAAAGACCTCCCCATCTAGACCCGCATTTAGGCCCCTACCATTCCTTTTTACTAAGCCATGCACATGGCAAACCTACCTTGGGTTCTTCCTCTCTCACCCTGGCTATGGTGGAATTACGTGAATTTGCCAGATTTCAGCAGTCCTCCCTTGCGTGTGGGTACTTCTGCTTCTTCCCTCCTTCCTAACAGCTGAGTATCAGCTGGGAGTGGCTGTAGGCAGCCCCAGCTTTCAGAGCTTACCACTGTATCTCGAGCCAGCAACCTTCCTGTTTAAGTCCCAAGATTTTACAGAGACAAAGTACTTTGGCGGCTCTGTCTTTCCTTTGCACAAGGAAATCTGAATCTTAAAGGTAAGCTGTTCTGTTTTTATATAATTATGCTTCATATACCCCCACAATGACCAATTCTTAGGAAGCTGATATATTGTTTTTGCCATTTACAGTCAGAATCAAGGGTAGACATACAAAACCTGAAACCCACCAGGCATCACGTCATGTGTTGTAACCTGTCAGGAACTTGACTGTCTCCCTGTTCTTGTGTGGTGCTACACTGGTACCAAAGACAGGTTTGTGGCAGCTGTAGCGTAGCCCCATTTATGGGGAAGGTGTGTGACACACAACTGTGGTATGAACCTCATCACTGAAGTCTTCCTCAGCCCTGTGAGGCTTCTAAAGCTGCTGTCCGTAGCAACAGGTGAACAGATGTTCGCTCACTGTCCCACCTCAGGCAGTCTTGGATGATGAAAAAAGCTGCCTCCTTTGGCCTCCCAGAGCAGAAGATGGCACCAACAGGTCTCTCCAGGACTGCCACTGCACAAGCAGGGCTTCTCTCACTGTGGCTCCCAGACCCTCTTCCTTGCCAGCTGCGGGTGGAACTGAGAGTTGTAGCCACGTTTCCTTTCATCTACTTCCTCCTCTGCCTCCCCAGGAAGGAATGTTCCGGCTTTCTGGGCCAGAAGGGCCTCTGCCCGGGCTCGCTCTGCCTGCTCGCGACGCAGCCGCTCCTGCCGTAGCTTCTCCAGAGCAGAGGATGATGCTGATAGAGATGACGTCCTGTAGAAGGGAGAAGGGGGGGTTAGAAGTCAAAGCCCACACTGGACGTAGAGAAGTTCCCCAATCCTTGCCACCTATAACCTTCAGGAAGAAGGCAGAAAACAGGGAAGAGTTACGTTCAAAATCAATGTTAGCTTGGATTTGTTTTGAGTATAGGTGGTCAGTGACATGTTTTTCACAACTGGCCATAGCACGGTTTTCATCACTGATATGAACCCAAAACGCAATTAGTTCCATTTTGAGAGTGGATTTAACAGCTCTGGATATTACAGGAAGGTGTCAATATGAAAAAAATAGCATACACCCCCCGCCCTCACTTCTTCCTGGCAAGTCCTCATGGCAGTGGACTACAGGGAGGTATTCCTGGCAGTTTCCTGCTAGCCAATGTCAGGGATCCCTACCACCTCCTACTTTTAGCAGAAGAGCAAGAGCTCCTTTCATTTGTCAACAAACTGTTTACCCAGTCTTTGGGAGTGGAATGCAGATGCAACACAAAGCATCTGGTTACTTGTTTTGTATCAATGCCCCTTTTTTTGGGGTGGGGGTGGGGAGAGGATTTTGTCCTCAAGTACTTTTTTTCTGAGAAATATCTTAAGAGCCATTTAGCCCTGATCATACACTACTGTGTTCAGGAAGGACAAGACTCTCCCAAGGCGTGCATTACCTAAATTTCCCTCCACAGGCTGGTTTGATGCTGGTGGGATGGGAAGCATACAGCCCTTCCCATGCGCCCTCTAAACAGGCAAATGCTATTATATATACCAGCAGCACATACCCTACTGCCAAGTTCCCTCTGCTCTCCTTCTGCTTCCCTTTCTTCCCTTCCTTCTGGGAGCTCTTCTTTTTACGCAGATGCCTTTCCATCTCGACCAGAGGGTCCAGCTTCCCTTTCAGCTTCACATCCTTGGCAACAGCCTCACTGCGTTCTGGGGGTTCCTGGTACCAAGGCCGAGTAGTCTGGGCCTCTGCTGCGCTCTGGCCCAAGTAAGTGAGGATCCCCAAAGCCTTTTCCTGTCGCTCCTGCGGAGAAGTACAAACAACCCAACTGTACCTCCCAACATGTGCCGAAGTGTTACACGTGAACCATTTGTGTAGTTTCAGAGTGTACGTTTATTTCTGCCCTTAACCAAGCTCAGAGAAGATTCCAACAGACTTTCATCCAGGCATTTATCAGATCTACCACTTGTTATGTGACAGTATTTCCTAGACCATTCATGGCATCTTGAACTGGAACAGCCTTTCTCCTTCAGGTTCTTTACAGTCGCAGACTAACTCCAATTAAGATCTTCCTGCTTAACCAATCGGCTTCTACTGGAAGGGGGTGGGTGGAAAATTCTAGCTTCCTCCAGCCAGTAGTATGAAAAGCTGGTTAAATAGGTGCCAAATTTGCATTGCAGTGCCTGCAGCTCGCCCTATAAAATGAAGAAATGTACACTCGTCTGGAGTTAATAAACTGGTTAAATCTAGAATAAAACACAGAGGTGTGCACATGCTTACAGGAAAACAGCATAAAGGACATTGAAGTCTGGATTATACTTATCAAAACAGTGAAAAAGGGCTCCAACTAACTTATTCAAAGGATATACAAATAGCAGAGTATTATGTAACAAGCCCTGTTTTTTCCTCCTGCCCAGACAGACCAGACCACCTCAACTCCAAGTAATTTCCATTTTTGGGACACTGGGTAGTGCTGCCTGGCTAGGCCCAAGCGCTCTTGGCTACTGAGCTGGTAGCTGCAGGGAACAAAGCCTGCTTGATCCTGCTTCTCTCATGTCCCCCCTTCCCTTTACCTTCTCTTGCCTCTTCTCCTCCTCATGTTCTTTGTTTCCGCCCTCTTGTGATTCGTGGAAAAGGTTGATGTGTTGTGAGGACCCTTCTGAGCCAAGAGCCAGGAGGTCTGAGCTACTGCTGTCGCTTCCTGGGGCTGACAGGCGTGCTTTCTTACGCAAGAATTCAGTCCGAGCCTACAAGGAAGAGGCGGAAGAAAAGGAGACTGGATTTATACCCCACCCTTCACTCAGAGTGGCTTACAATCTCCTTTCCCTTCCCCTACCCACAACAGACACCCTGTAACGTAGGTGGGGCTGAGAGAGCTCTTTCAAGGACTGCTCTTGAGAAAACAGCTCTGAGAACTTGTGACTGACCCAAGGTCACACCAGCAGCTGCATGTGGAGACGCAGGGAATCAAACCTGGTTCTCCCAGATTAAAGTCCGCACTCGTAACCACTACACCAAACTCTCGAACAAATAAATGTGGTCCTAAAGGAGCATCCTTTTGCCTGTAGTGCCATCTCCACAGTTACCTCTGCTAAACATGAGTCTCGTCATCAAATGTATTGGATTAAAATTGGTGTCAGCTGCTCCTTGGAGCCAATTTTGTGTTGAAGAGCAAAGTTAAAAATATAAATAGAAGGCTGTAGTTCACTGTAAGAGAGCCAACTCAAAACAAGCCTGTCAATATTCTGGGCGCACAGGATGCTAAGAGAACCAGAAAATAATATTGAATGAAGAAACAGTCCCCAAGGGATCCCTCCCATAGACTTGGCACTTTTCAGTTCAATCAGTTTTGGCTATATTCTTACACAGCTGGAGAGAGAAAACATCTCTCTAACAGCATTAGGGAAGCAGAGGCCCTGCCATCTTTCCTCCAAGCACCTAAGACTTCAAAAGAAAAGCAGTTGAATGGAAACATGGGGCTTATGGGCACAAGACAGAAAATGACGGCTTTTAGAAGAAGAGTTGGTTTTTAATACCCCGCTTTTCTCTACATTAAGGAGTCTCAAGGCGGCTTACAATCTCCTTCCGCTCCACACACCAGGCACCTTGGGAAGTAGGTGGGGCACTGAGAACTGTGAATGGCCCAGGGTCACCCGGCAGGCTTCATGTGGAGAAGTGGGGAATCCACCCTGGTTCTCCAGATTAGAGTTCTCCACTCTCAATCACTACACCACACTAGCATCTTGGTGACAGATAGATTTCCTGTGGCATAAGCTCTTTCTATCTCCCTCCCTATCACCAACCCACTGAAGTGCAATACAAATGTTTAAGAATGAGGAACCTCATGATTTTAAGCGCCACAGCAAGATAGCCAGTGTAGAGGTTCAAGTGGAAGGGGCAGGAAAGCTGGGTTGAAGGGAGGGACCATGGCCCCTGCTTTGTATGTAGACGCATTCAGGTTCAATCCCTGGCATCTCCAGCTAACAAGCCTCTAGTAGCAGATGCTAGGAATGGTCCATCTCTGGAGCACCTCAAAAACCAACAAATGTTTAGATTCATCAGTGGAAGTGTGCAGAAACCCACAAGAATTGATGTTGAAATGAAAACGTGCTCTTGTTTTAGGGTTCCACAGGATTCAAACTAGCCGCCCAAAGTGTCAGTCTCATTTGCCCAAATCTCTGCTCAGCCATTAAATTAACAGGGTAGCCTTGGGCTACTCACTTAAAGATAACCTCCCCCACAGGGCTGTTGTGAGGGGGAAAAGTCACCCAACCTGTATATAATTTTTATTTATTTTACTTTACTTCGTTTATGCCACTTTTCTCCTCACTGGGGATCCAAAGCGGCTTATATCGTTCTACTCTCCTCCCATATATACCACTTTGGACTCTCTGGAGGGATATTAGCATTTAAATAGGGAACTAAATAACGGCAGTCCTTCACACCCCCGTTACGACTATGGTTCAGTCCACACAGGATAACCTGTTGGGAGCAAACGCATGCGCAATAGCTATTTTCTGCAGCCGCGCACAAATACGAGGTAGGTGGCGCATGCGGGGTAACGGCTACTCGCCTCCTGTTCCGCAAGCAGGACTCGGGCTTCCCGCCTTTGTCGCTGGGCTTCGGCCTCCGCTTCGTCCCGCCGCACTCGAGCTACGTTGTCCTTGTTTCTCACATGCCACGATTTCTTCGGAAGGATATTCATAGCTGTTTTTGTTTCGGAGTCCCACTCAGCTTCCCCTTAATTTCCGCTTCCTCAATCGCCTTCGCTTCTTCGATTGGCTGCAACTTGTCTCCGCCCTTCAGGTTGGGGGGGGGGCAAAGACGCTTGTGACGTCCTCCAACTCATATTGTGATTGGTTGGTGATCATTTCACCGTTTCGTATTGACTGATGCAGACTTAGTCCTCTCCATACTGATTAATAAGATGGGCCATTTGTTGGAATTATTTTAGCGTGGAGGCGGTGGACTTCAGTTTCACCGTGGTATGGTGCATGGCTCTTACATCACTTTGACTAACAGAACAGGTAATTTTAGTTTGAATGACTCCAGTATATGACGTTTAAAAAATTCTTACCATCAAATTGAAGCTTTTTCCCTAAATGGGGACGGCTCCTTCGGTAACTTGGGAATTATATAGAAGGGACATTTTGATCAGCGGTCTAATGAGGGACACCTAGTAAAATTCTGTGCAGGTCTGATAGGAAAGGATCTGCCTCAGGGTCAGGCTCTTGCAGTTCTAATGTAAAGACTGTAAAATGTTCTGCAACTTCACACAATAATTTGTATTACTGGCAATGTATAAACAATATTTTATTTTTTCTGCAATGGTTGAAAGTGCTTCAGTACATTCAGTAAACCCTATGACAACCCTTCAAGTTGGGCTGGTGGTATCCCCATGTTACATACTGGACCTCAGGCTGCTGAGAGGTAGCTTGCAGGGGCATTGAACTAAGAAGAAAGTTCAAATGCCTGCTTTCCAAACCCAAGCCTAATTGGGAACGCGCCCCCCGCCCCAATATAACAACAAGCCCAATCCTAGGCATGTTTATTTTAATTCATGAGTTAATTTTTGTGCCAGCGTTCCTTCAGAGAGCTCAAGGCAGCATTCTCCATTTTATCCTCACAACCACCCTGTTAGGTAGGTTAGTCTGAGAGAAAATTACTGCCCCAAGGTCACTCAACCTGTTTCATGATGGGGATTTGAAGCTGGGTCTACATCAGTCTGGCTTTCTCACTACTTTGAAATAAGCCCCAGAGAATTATTGTAGAAATTTTACATAATACAGAGTCATATTTTAACAAATGTTCTTAATCAGCTATTGATGTAGCAATATTTGCATAATGTGTCTTTTAAAAGTAACATTCAAATTTACCTTTAAAAGCCAAAATTTGACTTTTTACCCATAAAAATCTTATATTCCCCTGTGGAAATGCAAATTCCCCTTAAAATCCTGACATTTCATAATATTTGAAATCAGACATTGTTCTCAGAGTCAGATGCATGTCAGTTCTAACTCAAATAATTATAATGCTTTCCTCAGTAGACGGCATTAAAAATGCATTGTTGTAGAACAGTTTCAACTGGATGGAGAACTGTCGAGAGAATTTAGGAAGAACAGTAGGCTGCATCCAGAAGCAGAACTGGAGGGCGTGAGAGCAGAATCGATACAGTAAAAATCAATGGTATCCTTCTGGTTCCTTCTGGTAAGGAGGATATATATCTTGTCATCCATTCTTCTGCTTCATTGGCTCAACTCAGAGATCTGCTTCACTAAGAAAAGCTTGTCCTGACCCTCCTGAGTATGAGGAAGAGAGAGAAAAGCTAGAAAGAAAGAAACTAAATTTCATCTTCCCCACTATTCCATATTAGGCTAGTGGGACCAAATGTTACCAAGCATTTTCCCCCCAGTATTGTTCCTTTATACTGAAAAATTCTCTCATTTTGCAGTTGTCCATAGAGAAAAGGTCTAGTGTTGTTCGGTTCTCTCAAAATCAGAACTGATGAGTGGGGGGGGGGGGGTAAACTTACTCTTAATCTTTAGGGAAGTCCAGTCACAAAAACAACTTGGAAAGTGGCTTTAAAATGGTGAAGGGTAGTGACAGATAGAAGAAATTTTCCTCACATCATTTCAGATTGTGCTCCATCTAAGCTTAATCCTGTTTAGTCTGACTGGCGAGAAGGCCTAAAGCAGAAGTCCAACCCATCCCTCCTATTTGGGAAAGCAAGGATTAAAGTATCACGTGCCTAAACTGTGACCATTTTGGTGGCCACCCATGTCAGACCCCAGCCATTTGGCAGTTTGTGGTCCTGAACCAGCCAATGCAAGAGGTTGGTTTCTGCTTCCTGCCCACTCTCCATGATACTTCTTGTCAGCCACTCACCAGCTGGAGCTGCGCTTTCAGACCTTTGACCATGGTGCTGTACGAGCCAGCGAGCGCCACAAGGTAGAACATGACGATGCTTGAAGATGAAATAAAAGGCAAAGGAGAGGGGATGGGGAGAACAGCACGGTGTCAGTATGTGTGCTTCTGTCCCTAGGATGCAGAAATCCAGGCATCCTTCTCTCTGCTCCCTCCCGCTCCCATTTCCCAGAACCCAGATGTCCACCCCAGTGACCCTCTCACCTCAGCAACAGGAACAAGGGCACCGCAAAGGCCAGAGAGCCTACAAACTCCAGGAATTCCTGGGCAGTAGGGGGCAGCTCAGAAATAGCACTGGAGACTGTGTTCCACATGGTGGGCTCACCTCGAAATGGGCCACAGGCTTTTGAAGGGGACATACTGTAGGAGAGGGAGGACAGGGACATAACTGAAGCATTAGGGGGAATGAAAGAGACGTATTCATTTATTACAGTTTTATAATCATATAGCCTAGCTCAAGGAGGCTTAACCCAAATGGTAAAATTACAAGAAAATAATTTCTTGCCAACTACACTGGTGAGCAGCATCTCCAGTGACCACCAAAAGCCATGGAATGACAGCCAAAGCCAACCATTACCCTCTTGGCAGAAGAAGAAGAAGAAGAGAGATTGGATTTATACCCCGCCCTTCACTACCCAAAGGAGTTTCAGAGCGGCTTACAAACTCCTTTCCCTTCCCCTCCTCACAACAGACACCCTGTGAGGTAGGTGGGGCTGAGAGAGCTCTGACAGAAACTGCTCTTTTTCAAGGACAGCTGTGCCAGAACTACGGCTAGCCCAAGGTCATCCAGCCAGGTGCAAGTGGAGGAGTGGGGAATCAAACCTGGTTCTCCCAGATTAGAGTCCGCACACTTAACTAAGAGGATTCGTTTATTGGAACTTGGATTCCACTTTGGGTCAAAGGTTCAGGGTAGGCAGCAAGTTGTGCCTCCCCCCCCCGGCAGAGCTTCTGTGCCTTTAATATTTGTGAGGCAACCAGAAAAATAACAACGGCCCATCATGCAGCAGCTCTTACAGGCATCAGAGCTCCCCATTCCCACTGCAGCTGCCACCAGCACTTGCCTAGATTGAATGATCGAGACATCAGGCTAAGGATGGTCGAACAGTCGATTCCATAGACATGAAGCAGGGCTGGAGATGGCTCTCCACATAGGGTGGAGGACATCTGTCTCAAATGCCTCTGATTTGCGGCTACGGCTTACAGTTGTCCCTCTGGGTCTTGAGTCTCACCTGGTTTTGCTTCTCTACCCCTCCCCAAAAAGGTACCGGCCTTTTCCTCCCTCCACCCCACTCCTGTCTGGAATTCTCAGCTGAGAGACTGGGCAAGGGTCTTATACTTACGCAAACATGCTGTATAAGGCCGGGACACAAGAAATAGTCAGACCCAAGAGCAAAACCAACAGGAAAAAGAAATTGGAGCTGGAGGCCCGAAATGTCCGTTCGGCCGGCTGGCAGTTGGCATAGAGGGTTAGCTAGAAAGGAGGAGGAAGAAAATAGGCAACGGGGTAAGTAAGAGCTCAAGAGACCTAGTTCATACCCCATTGCCAAGAGAAGCTGAGAATCTTTTAACATAATTAACTCCTAGAATGAGGTGCAATCGATCTACCCAAACACTCAAGTCATCTTCTAAGGCCCTGCTCCAGATAGAATCACGGTGAGTAGCAACGGGAGAGGAAGCACCAAAGGAGCACCATCTGGCTGTCATTTAAGATACTGGTGAGGACTTCTGTTTTGGCAGACACAGCCCAATAGACTGCAAGTCTCCAGGCAACTCTGGGGGTTATCAGGGGCTCTTATCAGTGAGGATAGCAAGCGTTCCTTTTAAGTAAAGAAGAGTGCATCAAGAGGAAAGTTTCCAGCCTTGCTTTTTCCTTGCTGTTCTGGTTTTCCACATACCCAGAGATATTTTATTTTTGTTGTGTTTTTTATGCGCAGGGGAATATTAAAATGTGGCGCCTGAAGTGACAGAACGCATTCTGTTTCTTTCCGAATTTAAGCACCTTATTCTGCCGCATGGTGTAGGCCAGGTCTGAGTTCATCTAGAAAATGCCTCAGAATACCCTGAAATGTGCGGGGATGCCCTCACGGAGAGGCAAGGCTTTCTCAGCAGATGTCAATGTGGAAAGGGTTTCCTGAAGGTAGGAAGTTTGAAAACAGTGCACGAGACCCCCAAATCCCCTCTCTTAATGTGTACCGTTCCCAGCTTCTCCCCATCAGGGCACATGCTCTCTTTGTAAGGAACCCAGAAGTCTTTGCTCCCGAGCACATCTCCACCCACGACTCACCTTTTTCAGGTAGAAGACCACAATATATTTTAGAGTGTTGAGTACAGGCAGCAGGGGGCAGAAGAGAGCGCCCGTCCAGCACAAGGTCTGTCCGTACACCAGATCCAGGACATTGGAAGGCACCATGAACTCTTGCTGCCCCCATAATTTTACTAATGGGCAGGAGGGTAAATATGTCACCAGCATCCTGGAATGCAAAGGAGGAAAATGAGCAGATGCAGATTGTGCTAAGTGAGAGCTGCGGCATGACACAGTAGTGAACACTGAACTAGAGGGATTGGTGGTACAAGAAGGCTTCATATGTTCAGGGGCCCTTTGTCCTTTACTGAAGTCTGTCTTGTGCAATTCCAGAATCCAAGTGCCTCAGACCCATCTATGGCTGCCGCTAGGGAAACTGATATTTCATGCTTAAGACTGAAAGCACACTTGAACGCCTCTTGTGCTTTTTTGTGAATGCTGCCCCTGTGGGATAAAATGGGGAAGAATGTTTATTCTAGTCGCTGCGAGTTTCTCTTGAACGTCACTGATGTGGGGGAAAGCGCAACAAGGGCTCTTGAGCCTTAGTTGGATGAAACAAAAAGTTCTGTTGATTTTCGACGCTGGCGCACCAACTAAAATTAATTTCCAGCATTGTCAATACAAGGACTACCATGTTTTTCCGTGGCTCTCAGACTTTTAAGGGGTCCACAGGTTCTGTCTGTTGTCAGGGCCAAATGATAACTTTGGGTTTTCAACAAGTTGCGGGGAATGGGTTTTTAACAAATATAAAGGAGAGTCCAAATGGGCTCGGAACACCACCATGATGGCGGTGGGAAAGATCTCCTGCCATTTTCCCGTACCAAAACAGCATCGTAGGGGAGTTGTTTCCCCATTTTTGCTGCTCTGTGTGCCGAGACTACTCCACGTGGAGTAGCAAAAGCAGGGAAATAACCCCCTGTCACGGCATTGGGGTGCCCCCTCAATCTCAATCGGCTGAGGTGATAGGAAATAAAAGGAATTTTAGATATGTCCAACTGGAAAATAATCTTTTTGGTAGTGTACATTTGTGGCACTGGAATAAAAGTGAACCTGGGTTCTGGACCAGTAATTTACAAGAATGATTAAAACAGAATCTAGGAATTAATTTACAAAAGATAAACATATATAAAAACACACAAGTAGGGGACAGGAGTGTTGTTGTTGTTCAGTCGCACAGTTGAGTCCCACTGTGTACAATGAGACAAAGATGAAACAATAAACCTAACTAACTAGCCTCTAGACACTGACCCTGACCGACTCACAGCTCCAAAGGAGATGTCTTGAGTAGCAGTCTTCCCAGCAGCAATGATGCAAGAGGTGTCTCAGAGCGGCTTACAAACTCCTTTCCCTAGGAGCCCTGCCCACCACGATGAGGGTAGTGCTCAGCTGCTGTGAGGCTGCGGGGTACCATTCGAGCCTGGGGAATCCCAACTGGTTAAAAACCCAAATGTGTTGTTTGGCCCTCAGAGAAGCATCGGGCCAGCCTCTGCTTTTTGTATTTTCAAAGGGTTAATTGCATTTTTCCTTGCAAGTGTGCCAGAGTGCAGTCTGATACTAGCTAGCCACACCCTGTGCTCACTGAAAGGGTCCTCCCCGTCATCTTTTTTGTTCCAACCGGATGAAGAGTTCTGGAGCACCCAAAAGCTTATACACTGTTTTTGGATTTGGTTGGGTTAGTCTTAACAAAAGGTATCACGATGCTTTTGTTTTGGGCTTTGGAATTGGACCAATGCTATGGTTGCCAACAGGCCTAGAGGAAAACGTCCTTTCCCTTTAATAGAGGCTAGCCCGATCTTTCAAATCTCAGAAGCTAAGCAGGGTTAGCCCTAGTTACTATTTGGATGGGAGACCACCAAGGAAGTCCAGGGTCGTGCCGAGGCAGGCAGTGGCCAACCACCTCTGAACATCTCTTGCCTTGACAACCTTATGGGGTCGCCATAAGTTGGCTGTGACTTGATGGCACTTTACACACACACACAATGTGTAGAAATGAGCCACTAGCGCTTTAAATGGCATGGGGGTAAACAACATCCCAGGAAGCTTCTATCAAAGAGAAAAGGACATTTTTCTGCAGGCTTGTGGGCAATGCCAACTGCCTAGACAGGGTTTAAATTCCTTTCGACCATGTGTTTCTGTAAACATCTTGGGAGAACAGCTAAATCCATGCTTACCAAAGAGTAATGTCAACCCTTCCCCCAAATCCTAAATCAGAGGGTTTCATCCTGGCTAGAAGACAACCTTAAGCCCATCTCCTATGACACAAGGGTAACAAAACTTACTTTCTTGGAAATTCCACAAACACCACCACGAGCAACATGATCAGC
Source organism: Gekko japonicus (assembly GCF_001447785.1). Classification (NCBI taxonomy): domain Eukaryota; kingdom Metazoa; phylum Chordata; class Lepidosauria; order Squamata; family Gekkonidae; genus Gekko; species Gekko japonicus. Next base: position 630,096 of record NW_015168053.1, read on the forward strand.
AGGTCAAAGATCAACAGTTTGTACATTTCCTGCCCCACTGAAGTCTCCCAGCACTGGAAGGACAAAAAGAACCATCTCAGGCCTCGTCTGGCACAGTCACTGACGAGGCGTGTTAGCCAGGCCTTCATTCTCCTCTTCCCTGCAGTTCCGGCCAGGCCTTTGGCATCCAAGAAAAACCTGGCCTCCCCTGCTGAAATTCACCACCTCTAAGCAGCCTGGATTAAGAAGATCTTGGAGACCCAGCGGGCACCAGCTTGGAAACTTTGCACAGAGACAAATAGTGTAACCTGTTTTACATTATGTTTTTTTAAATTGTTTTTAATTATTCTGTAATATTGTATCTGTTGTGTTTTAGAATCTGCTTTGTGATCCGCCCTGAGCCCAATTGCGGGGAGGGAGGAATATAAACTGAAATAAATAATCCAGAAATCCTGGTAGCTGTTTGCCCTTCATGGGTGGTCAGGTCTGGATTGGGAAATTTCTGGAGATTTGGCAGTGCAGACCTGGGCAGGGTTTGGGGAGGGATCTCAGCAGTGTATTAATGCCATAGAGTCCACCCTCCAAAGCTGTCATTTTAACCAGGTCGTCTGGAGATCAGTTGTAATTCCGGGAGATCTCCAGGCCCCACCTGCAGGACCAGGGTTGCTAGCTCTGGGCTGAGAAATACCTGGAAATTTGGGGGGTGGAGACTGAGGGTTTGGGGAGGGGAGGGATGTCAGTGGAGCATAATGCCATAGAGTCCACCTTCCAAAGAGGCTGTTTTCTCCGGATGAACTGGTATCTGTTACCCGGAGATCAGTTGTAATAGTGAGGGATCTCCAGCCACCACCTTGAGGTGGCAACCTTATGCAGGACAACAACCCTACTAACTCGCACTCTGGTTTCTATATGTCCTGGACATGATTTGTCCTAAGAAGAAAGGCCTGCCAGGGCCCCTTTGCCAGCCAGCTAACTTTTAGCTCCTTTCTGAAAGTCATCAGGATTCTTCAGCCCGCTAGGCAGGGCCAAATCTTTGGCCGGCCCACCACAGTGACAATTTGAGGTAGGTGGTTTAAGGAAGATGGTGCCAGTGCATCACCGGGGTCTGATTGGCACCAGCCAGGAGTGGCGTGAGTGGAAGTAGGGGGCATTCGCTGGGGGGGGGGGTAACCTAGATCTGATTCTACCATTAGACCTCATTCTCCACTCAAGAATCTAGGCTCCCACCTCCTGGTTCTCCTCACCAGGAATAGGCGGCTGTATCCACAGTCCTTGCAGTCTGAATGTTGCAGGTCCCTGCTGCAAGTGATCTGGGACCAAAGTGAAATAAGAAGAACCACCAGGCTTGCAAGGCGGAGGAAGACATTCCTACCAGGCAGAAAGACAGACAGCACAGTTACCAATTGAAAAGCAACCATCCGGGCACATTCTTCTAAGAGCAGCTTGCCAAGTAAGATTGCCGGCTTCCAGGTGAGGTCTGGAGTTCTCCCGGAATTACGACTAACCTCCAAACTACAGAGATTGGTTTCCCTGGAGAAAATGTCATTTTCAGCGGGTGGACTCTAAGGTACATCATCGATTCTAAGTAAAATCTCTCCCCATTTCCCCTCCTCCACAGGCTGTCAGGTCTCCAGAAATTTCCCAGGCTACAGTTGGCAACCCTATTGCCAAGTAAAAAGCAGCAGGTGAAGCTTTCCAGAGAATGGGGAGGAACAGCTGCTAATGTCTGCACACAGCCATCTTCTCTTAAAGGCTTGCAGTGCAGATTGAAAAGTTGGCAGTCTTTGCTGCCAGTGACCTAGTTGAGCCTCATAGGAACAGTGAACATCTAACACCACCTGCCTAACATCTGCCTGTCACTATTAGGTGGCAGGTCCCCAAAACCTAGGCAAACCTCAGCTAGTGCCTGGCTTGGTCAATGGAACATGGGTCCAAGACTGCTAGGGTTGTCCCATTCCCTGGATCTTCAGTAAGCAAAAAACCCGTAACTTTCAGATAACAGCAGGGCAGTAGGGTTGCCAGCTCTGGGTTGGGAAATACCTGGAGATTTGGGGGGTGGAGCCTGGGGAGGGTGGGGTTTGGGGAGGGGAGGGACCTCATCTGGGTATAATGCCATAGAGGACACTCTCCAAAGCAGCCCTTTTATCCAGGGGAACTGACCCTGGCCATTTAGAGATCCATTGTAATAGTGGGGGCATTCCAGGTGCCTCCTTGAGGTTGGCAACCCAAACAAGGCAGAAAGGGACCACATGCTGTAATTTACTGAACCTGATAATCAATGCAGCCCTGACTGACCCACGCACCTGAAAACTTTACTGCTAGTTTTTTGTTTTCCCCTACTTTGTGCCCCTTTTGGCCATATTTCTCCTTTGCTACGCATACTTTGTTGTGTTCCATTTCCTAATTCGATCCAGTTCGAGTGATTGCTTTTTGTTATCTTTTGGTCCGCTTATCTTTTTGTTCTTTGCTCCGTTGACTCTTTCTATTTCCCACCCCTATCCTTCCTTTCATGCTGCCCCCTTGTCTCTGGAACTCATCACCATTTGTGCTTCTCGTAACTGTTCAAAGCATCTGAAAAGGCACTTCTTCTCTAATCCATAAGATCTGCCTCTCTTTTGGTTGCTCCCTTCAGTCTTCTGTTCCACTTTCTTTTTGGTCTTTTTGAAAAACAGTTAGCCTATGGGCAGGACTGTTCATTTTACCTCGTTTATTGTACTGCACCTACTTTTTAAGGCATCTTATTATTAGTAGTAGTAAATGTATTATTATAATTACAGCTAGCTACCTGTACCCCTGGTATACACCATGCCCCACAGAGTATCCAGTACTTCCTGTACCTGAGAAGAGTGATTTTGATTTCAAAGCTGAGTGGGTATTTCTCTAGGTGTACAATGACCCCAAAAATCATTGGGATGAGGAGGTTTGCAACTGTGATAACAATAGACGGGAGATAAGCTGCCAACAGCTCCAAGAGAGTTTGACCTTTGACTGGAGAGTTGTCCTGCAGAGAGAGAGGAGAGAGAGGAATTTGCCATTTTCTTGCTTGGGATGCTCTGGCAGAAGTTCAACAGGTGCAGCAATAGGGAGACCCATGCCTGTTGAATTTCTGCTTGTCACACAACTCAGCAGAGTTTCTACCCGTAGATTTTCAGCACCTGACTGCTGGCTGGCCCAGACAGTATATAAGAGCCGGCTTCCCTTTTGGTCCAGGTTCCCACTCCCAGCATGGCCCCCAAAGGTCAGTGCATTTACTGAACCCATGATCTGCTAGATCAGAAGGCAGGAGTTCGGGGGGGTTCCTGCCCCCACCAGCAATAGCAAAGGGCCTGATGGGGAGACTGTGTGTGAAAGCTACTTCTTTACCGATCCCACAAGCCGCTGGGAATACTCGGCCGCCAAGTAGATGCAGAAAAAGCCTCCAGCCAACAGGCCTAAAACCAGAACGTTGAGCAAGCCTCGGAGGAGGTAGAGAGTGGCTCGTTGTTTTGTGGTCTGCTCTGCCAGGCGCCTGCGGAACATCTCCTCCTCGAGATCCATCTGCAGGGAGAAAGAGACTCCTTGGCATCCCCAAATGGAACCTTCCATGATACAAAAATAAAGGTGCAGCCGCAAGATGGAGGGACGTGGAGCACATATCTCTGCCCAAATGGTGGATGTAAGCTGAAACCTGGAAGAAAAATCTCAGAAACCCATCCGTTCACGGCATGTTGCGCTGGTATAGCAAGTCCTATCAGAGGCTGAAGTGCTCTGATGGAGTTTCTTTGTATTCTAACTTGCCTTCAAGGAGCTGTGGCCGGTCAATAACCCCCCTTCCATACTTCCTTTCCCCCTCACAACCTTGTGAGGTATGTTGAACCTAATGGGATCAGAGAGTGGTGATTTGAACCCAAGTCTCTCTAGTCTCAATCTGACACTCTAAACAGCCAGCAAAACAAGCAAGCAACCTGTAGTTTGTTAGGCAGAGCAAGACGTAACCGGACCCAAAGGTTGCTTTGATGCGTAAACATATATTACGTTCTCCTCATGTCTTCCTCAAGTCTTGTGCGATCAGACATGTGTTGCAAGTTCTCTGCTGGAAATGTAGTTCCCAGGTATGGGGATGTATGTCTCGTTTGGATCAGGACCAGAGTGCACCAGGCTGTGCATGGGAATTAAGTTGCCAGCACAGTCCTCAAAACAAGTGTGGGAGAAGGTGAGGAAAATGTAACATGGAGTTAGATCTTTCAGTTGTGTGCTGGTGTAGAGGGTGTGTTTTGTTTCAAGAGGATCCCATTGGATAGTGGTGCCTGCTGTTAAGTGTCACCCAGAGCCCTTAGCTTCTGACTTCGATCTCCAGTTATCCAGGTTCATTAACTCACTCTCTTCTCCCTTAATATAAGCCCGAAGGCTGATTCTGGTGCCCAGTACTGAAAATGAGAAGAAGGCGGGATAGAGACCAATACAATGATGAGACATCTCATGCGGGGATGCCATTTGAGCTGGTCCCCCTATCATTTCTTTTGTTGGCCTGCGGTCATTTATGTGCTGTATAGCAGGGGTGTCAAACGTAAGGCCTGGAGGCCGGAACTGGCCCGTCCAGGGCTGTTATGTGGCCCGTGAGCCACTGGTGCGAGGGAGGGAGCAGGAGGCTGCTCGGGGTGGTGGTGGACAGAGCCATTCCAACTGTGGCTCCATCACGGCGGAACAACCTTGTCTGCAGCAGTCAAGCAGAACCCCTGAACTTCAGGGACTGGTAAATTGGGAGCCACTGCAACTGCACTCATACCTCTCCCCTTGGCCTGCAGCTTCAGGGATCAGTGTTTGCACATGGGGGCGCAGACAATCCACTGTTGGGACATGAGAGCGTCTGCCCGGCACTGCACTGCTGGCTCTCCATGTGGGTTTTCCTCTGCACCCCCATCCCACCCCAGGGGGCCTTGCAGTGAGGGCACACCAACCTGGAGCTTACAGTTGCTGTCCTTTATAAAGTTTAAATCTCCGGTACCTGGCATTACATTTTGGGTGCGTTCAGACGGGGGCTTTACAACGGAATCTGTGCCGGTTGCAATCGTTGTACTTACTGGCATTCAGACGGCGAACATCTGTCTTTCCTCCGTAACTGTTGTAAAGCCCTTTAAACCGTTGCACTCTGCCACTAGGTCCCCAAGTGGTGGTATCCTGAGTGCGACGGTTGCATTTGCTTAACCCTGCCGTCTGATCGCTCTCCACCGGTGTCTAGCCACTTCCGTTCGGAAGCCTGAGGCTTCGGATTTTCCCCCGCCATTTTTTTTTTAACTAAGCGACGTGCGCTTGGGCGAAGCTTCGCCCTGAGCGTTTGTTTGTTTGTTTGAAAAAATAGCCCTTAGTGTAGCATTTTGGAGGAGTCCGGGACTTCAGGGAGGCCAGTTTGGTCTTTAAACTTTAAAGGTAAGTCCTTACCTTTAAAGTTTAAATGTAATATGGGGTGTTTTGAGCATGCGCAAAGATCGCCATTCTGTGAATGGCTGCCTATGCGCATGCTCAAACTGAGTTTTAAAAAAAAAAGCCGACACCCGCAGTGTGTGAGCGGGCATACAGCGATGGGATCCGCAAAATGGAGGTGAGTGTGATCGCGTTTCAGCCGGCATAAACTGCACCGGTTCCAACCGGTACAGTTTATGCCGGCTGAAACGCCGCGTCACACATGGCCCGGCCCGACAAAGTGACATTTATGTCAGATCTGGCCCTTATAACAAATGGATTTGACACTCCCACTTATAGCTCTGTGCATAAATGAGACTTTGTGCAACAGAAAATCATGAGTCATCTTGAAGGGGACAGGTGAGTGGGCATGGAAGTAGATGACTTGCAGTATGCCAAAGCTCCGGGGGCTGCCCTGCCTGCCCTGGATAGCCCAAGCTAGCTTGATATTGTCATGTCTTGGTAGGCTTGGTCCTGGTTAGTATTTGGAGGGGAGACCACCAAGGAAGTCCAGGGTCACAATGCAGAGGTGGGCAATGGCAAACCACCTCTGAATGTCTCCTGCCTTGAAAACCCCGTGGGGTTGCCATGAGTCAGCTGTGACTTGACAGCAAAAAGGGGGGGCTGGAGGTGGGGAGCAGGTAGGCAAAGGTCAAGAGACTTGTATGTCATTCTGTGTTATAAGGAATTGGGTACCAGGGACCCACAACCTCCTACCAATCTCCTTGAAATCCAAGCCCAAATATCCCAGCACTCTGTGATATCAGTTTCTAGCCTTCCGGGAGTTGTCAACCGGTCTTACCCGCAGTTCATAGCGAATACTCTTGTGTCTTAACTGCACTGCACTGGGCTGCATCAGGCCGAAATCCCAGCCAGCAAAAACTTTGTTACTGTAGGATCCAAGGGAGGCGTCTTCACTAACCAAGCTGCGTTTGAGCCAATAGACCGACCTGAGGATGGAAGAGCAGAGAGAACAGATACTGAAATAAGATTCCTCCACCAGTCAGGAGATGCAGCCGCCTCTGGGGTGCAGGATGGCTGTTTGTATAGTGCGGAGCTGTTCTCTCACCTCCGTACAATCCATATCAGACAGAAGAGGAGGTAGAAGAATGCTGTGAGAAGATAGGCGAGGGGGACGTTGTATGAGAAGCTGACAAACTCGACTGCCGAATTTTGGTATTTGCCGTAGAACAGATAGGTGAGTTCCATGAAACCCTGTAGGGAGATAAGCACGTGCATAACTGACCACCACTGAAAATGGGTCAGAGCAGCCCTTTCTGGGGGTATTCTTGGGATACAGTCCCTCACCTTGCCTGACAGAAGATCCATGATATAGGTAAAGTAGCTGACCAAGCCATAGACGGAGGGGTTGTAACGCAGACAAGAGGCATTCACTGAAAGGAAAAAGGGAAAGAATGAATTAATTTCCCCATTCCCAGAGAATCCAGGGGCTAACTGAAGCTGTTATAGACCCTGCTATTAAATGCAGGAGTCCCAGAAAATAGATTTTAGCATAACATACTCTGATCGGTCCTATTTACTGAAGGTTTGCTACAGAGGCATAAAATCTGGCAATGCAGTGAAGGGGGAAGCTATACCTGCAGAATTTCTACCTCTTGCACTGCCATTCAAAGTATGGAAGAGAAAGGATCTTGCTACATGGAGGTTTTCTTGTGGTTTGGGTGCCAACCTGCAACAGTTTTTCTCTGAGCTTCCTTATGTCCTTGTTTTTCTCTGTTTTCCTTGTTGCTTCTCTGCACTTTCTCAAATCACCTTTGATCGAATTTGAGAAAGCACAGCACAATAACAAATTGAAAACCAGAATGTGAAGAAAATCAGAGAAAACCCTCTGTGGCTTGACACCTAAACTGCGGGGGAAGCTTGTGTGAAAAGACCCAAATATGAAACTAAGGATACAAACAATTGCAGGCATTTCAATTCACACTGACATCTGAAATCGTTTCTTCTTCAAGAAACTTGGGATTTCTGGCTCATACTGACCTACCTGAGGTGTTGCTGCTTCGACTTGTCCAATTGAGGTGGAGGGCCTCAAATGCCGCATTAGGAGCGACCACAAATCCCACCACCAGTAAGGAGGCAACAAAGTTCATCAGGACCAAGAACCGTAGGAAGCTGAAATACGACTCGATCCCTGTTCCAAAGTGGCCTTTTGGGGAGCAAAAGATGAGAGCTGACAATGTTAGGCTAGCCAGTACAACTTGCCCCCAAACCGATTCTGTGGGGATGATTGAGCACCACCCATACCTTCAATGTGGCGCAGTGTGCTCTTCCACATCACAGCATATGACATCACTGCACCCGCCTGGCTCTTGAAGTGGCGTAGCGTCCGTCTTTTCCCCGCGCGCCAGAGCTGCCAACCGCTCAGCCTGCTGGCTGCCTGCTCCTGCAGAACCCTGAGGAGAACCCAAAAGTCTTGTGCGTGCTTCAGAACATACAAAGAGCCTTGCTGGATCAGACCAGTCGTCCATCTAGTCCAGCTTCCTGTCTCACACAGTGGCCAGACAGTTCCTCTGCAGGTCCAACAAGAGGGCATAAAGGCCGAGGTCTTCCCCTGATATTGCCTCCTGGCACAGATATTCAAAAATTGACTGCCTCTGAACCTGGAGGTTCCTTTTAGTCACCATGGCAAGCAGCCATTATATAGGTCTGTCTACCTAGGGAGCCACTGATAGACCTGTCCTCCATGCTTGGACCTTTCCTTCTTGAAGGCTATGAAAGAGAACCCCACAGCTTTTCTGAGCTTACAGAATCTTCCACAGAAACATGGCAGTGGAAAGTGCGGTCAAGCCACAGCTGACTTATGGTGACCCCTTGTGGTTTTCAAGGCAAGAGATGTTCAGAGTGGTGTGCCGTTGCCTGCCACTGTGTGGCGACCCTTGTCTTCCTTGGCGGTCTCCCAGCCAAACACCAACCAGGGCTAAAATCCTGCTTCGCTTCCCTGATCAGATGAAATCAGGCTAGCCTGGGCCATCCAGGTCAGGGCCCACAGGAACACACCACATCGATTATGAGCTGGTGGTGAAGCATGGTGCTTAGCTGCGCAATCTACCCACTAAGAGGGATTGCATCTCCTTGGCAACCATCCACGGCTGCCCAGAGGCCAACTCACTTCATGAAACCCATTTTGTTCCCAGGTGTTGTTTCCAGAGGTCATTTCGGGGGGGATCGCGGGGGATCGCAGTTCCCCCGGGTGAGGTACGGGGGGCGGGGCACATGACGAAGCCCCGCCCCCTGCTTCCGGCCGCCCCGCTTCCAGCCCTCATTCAGCCAGGAGGAGGCAGGAGAAGAGGGAGGGTAAGTTGCTTCCTCCCCGCCTCTCCCCACCCCTGCCTGCCTGGGGCCAGGGAGGGCCTTCGCGGGGCTTCCTTGCACTCCTGCCGGCCTTGCAGGTCCACCGCCGGGCCCCTCATGGGGCTCGGCAGTGGAGCTGCAAGGCCGCCGGCGGCGGCCGGGACCGTTGGGGGCGGGGTGTGTGGCCTTATGACACACTTCCGGTGATGTCAGGGGGTGTGGCATATGCTAATGAGCTATGCTAATGAGTTCCCCTAGCTCTTTTTCTACGAAACGACCCCTGGTCGTTTCCCAGAATCCTCTGCCACAAGGCAACTCAAGAACTCCAGGAGGAAGCTTCACTCTCTCAACAGTTTTAGATATCTATCCCCTTTACCCTCTCCTTGAGAACCCAGGCATCCTGCATGCCTTTAAACCCCTTCTAGGGTTCCCAACCTCCAGGTGGAGGCTGGAGATCTCCCTCTGTTCTAACTGATCTCCAGCGACAGAGATCACCTGGAGAAAATGGCCACTTTGGAAGGTGGATTCTGTGGAATTATGCCCCAAACTCCACCCCCCCTCAGGCTCCACCCCCCAAATCTCCAGGTATTTCTCAACCCAGAGTTGGCAACTCTACCCCCCTACAAAAGAACTCAGCTGCTACCTGAGCCTCCGTTTTTCCTCAAGGCAGAGGGGCAGCTCTCTCAGAGGTTTTCTGTCTTCCTCTTCCTCCCCCTCCGCATAAGGTGGCGCCTGTTCCTGGGGATCATCCGCCAAGGGCTCCGCTGCCCCCTCCACAGCTGCTCCCCAGGCCTCTGCCTTGTTGCCACGGAAACGCAGGGTCTGGTTGCTCGGTAGCTGGAGAAAGAGAGAGGGGCCAGGGCGACCCAGGCCAGACCCTGGAGAAAGGATGCAGAATGGGATTTGGTGCATTCGTGGGTCAGAGAGAAGCGGTCCACCTGATAACAAGCCCCCTGATATGAAAGGACAGTCCATAAGCCACAGTTTGTCACAGTCAGAGAGGTTCACTCTGTAAGCGTTTCAGAACCAGTGTGATATATCGGGATACAATCTGGGATACCCACATCTGAATCCCCATGGAATCTCACTGGGTGATCTCGAGCCGGTCAGTCAGCCTAACCTACCTCACAGGGTTGTTGTGAGGATAAAACAGAGTAGGGGAGAACAATCTTTGGTTCCCCATGGGGTTATAGCTAAATAACAAATGAAAGTGAATCAGAGAGAGTAATTTTCCATCTCCACTTGCGGAGCTTCATGGTTGGGCAGAGATTGTAAAACCCTGTGAAGGGCACTGCTGGATCTGACCCAAGTTAATCTGAATGCCAGCAGTGGCTTCCTAAGTGGTTCTGGGGAGCTTCCCAAGAGGGCATGAAGAGAGGAATCTTCCTTTGCAGCTGCTGCTTAGCCACTGATATTCAGGGGCATGTCTTATATTGTAATAGCAAAGTCGACCAATGTTTGGATACTTAAATCCAGAGACTGGAGCTGTGAGTGGGCAAGGCAGATCTTTTACAAACCTGAAAAGGGACCCAGGTTTGCAGAAAAATGTGAAAACAAAAACAAAAACAAAACACCAAAACGAGGCCTTTAAAAAATAAAAAAATAATGTAAAAGGAACACCTGTAGCTTTAAGCAACAGGTTCCCTCAGTGACTGCTGCTAGGCAACCACAGTATTCCATGATGGGATGGGTTCTGTCCGTAAGAGGCAGGGGGAGGAAACAGGGCCCTTTCCAGGCCTATTTTGGCCTTTGAGGGAGGACTCATTAGGGCCAGGCCTGACTTACCGTTGCCAGCTCCAAGTTGGGAAGTTCCTGGAGATTCTGCGATGGAGTCTGAGGAGACCAGGGTTTGGGGAGGGGAGAGGCCTCAGCTGGATATAGTGCCATATAGTCCACCCTCTAAAGCAGCCATTTTCTCCAGGGGGACAGATCTCTGTCATCTGGAGTTCAGTTGTAATTCTGGGGTATCTCCAGGTCCCACCTGGAGGTTGGCAATCCTGGCAGACCCTCTGGGTGATTTGATGCCACTTGACTTCTATGACTCAACCAGGCCTGGCTGCTTGCTACTGATCAGTAGCAGCCACCCTGTGAAAGCCAGTGTAGTAAAGCAGTCAGAGCTTCAGAGTAGGGTCTGGGAGACCCAGGTTCATCATATCCCCATCTTGCTGTGAAAGCTCACTGCGTGTTTTTGGACCAGTCACATACTTTCAGCCTAATATACCCCACAGGGTTGTTGTGTGGATAAAAAGGAGGAGAGAAGAATAACATAGGCAGCTGTGGTCCCCACTGTGGGGAAAGGCAGGGTATAAATGAAGTAAATAAATAATAAATATAGCTGAAGATGGGAGGCAGATAAAATATAGGCTGGTGAATGGCTGAGAAGGAAAGTTTTCCTAAGGAGAGGCTGCTGGGGGGAGGAGAGGGAAAGTTTAAAACAGAAGGGCAGAGAAGGAAGTGGGGTTGCCAACTCCAGGTTAGAAAATTCCTGAAGATTTGGGGGTGGGACCTGAGGAGGGTGGGGCTTGGGGAGGGGAGGGACCTCACAAGGGTATAACGCCATAGACTGCTCACTCCAAAGCAGCCATTTCCTCCAGGGGAACTAGGATTGCCAACCTCCAGGTGGGGGCTGAAGATCACCCAGAACTACAACTGTTCTCCAGTTGTCAGAGAGCAGTTGCCCTGGAGAAAATGGCTGCTTTGGAGGGTAGGCTCTATGGCATTATATCCTGCTAAGGTTGTTTCCCTCCCCAAACTTCACCCTGCCAAGGCTCCACCCCCAAATATCCACGGATTTCCCAACCTGGAGCTGGCAACCCTAAGGGAAACTGATCTCTGTAGCTGGAAGTAGTGTTGTGATTTCCAGGAGATCTCCAGGCCCTACCTGGAGGTTGGCAACCCTAGAAAGAGGGAAGGAAGTGGGAAAGGAGAAAGACTGGGGGATTTCAGGAAAGGGGGAATGGAAATAGTGGGAAGGGAAAATGAGATGCTTTCTGCAAGTCCTTGCGGGTTCCCCCTTGTTACCTCCAAAGACTGAAATTTCTGGCTAGTAGCTGCAGAGAGAATTACTCCTCCATAAATGTGTCTAATCCCCTCTTCCAGCCCCCTCGCCTCCCTCCTCCCCCTGCCATCACCACATCTTTTCACTTCCGAGGTCAAGTGCATCCCTTGGTCTGTCCTCAGTCGATTGCTATCAATTGGATTGGGTGACCCCAATTTCTAGTGTCTCTGGAAAAGAGGGAAGCATTACACCCACTGTCTTGCTGCCATGTGCAGTTGTATACACTTCTCTCAGCTATCTTCTCTCTGAATCAAAAAGCCTCAAACGCCTTTCATTATAGGAACGATTCTCCACCTGTTTTGCTTACCCTTTTCCTGCATCTTTCCCAGCCGGAGGGCAGACAAGAGGCCTCCCCACTTCCCGTGTTCAGGGGGGCTGCAGGGCTTCTTTTTAAAGACAGGAGACCAAAGCTGGACACAACCTTCCAAATGCAGCTTTTAAATGTATCTGCTGGCACTACGATGCCAGTTGCTTTATTCTCAGTTTTGCTTCTAATACTCTTTGTTGGGAAATTACTCTTTGTCCACCTGTTCAATATGCTTTCTGCAAGTCCTTGCGGGTTCCCCCTTGTTACCTCCAAAGACTGAAATTTCTGGCTAGTAGCTGCAGAGAGAATTACTCCTCCATAAATGTGTCTAATCCCCTCTTCCAGCCCCCTGGCCTCCCTCCTCCCCCTGCCATCACCACATCTTTTCACTTCCGAGGTCAAGTGCATCCCTTGGTCTGTCCTCAGTCGATTGCTATCAATTGGATTGGGTGACCCCAATTTCTAGTGTCTCTGGAAAAGAGGGAAGCATTACACCCACTGTCTTGCTGCCATGTGCAGTTGTATACACTTCTCTCAGCTATCTTCTCTCTGAATCAAAAAGCCTCAAACGCCTTTCATTATAGGAACGATTCTCCACCTGTTTTGCTTACCCTTTTCCTGCATCTTTCCCAGCCGGAGGGCAGACAAGAGGCCTCCCCACTTCCCGTGTTCAGGGGGGCTGCAGGGCTTCTTTTTAAAGACAGGAGACCAGAGCTGGACACAACCTTCCAAATGCAGCTTTTAAATGTATCTGCTGGCGCTACGATGCCAGTTGCTTTATTCTCAGTTCCGCTCCTAATACTCTTTGTTGGGAAAGTACTCTTTGTCCACCTGTTCATTTTGATACATTTCTATTGCAAATGTTTCCCTAGACACCCTGCTACCATTAACACTGATATCTTGCATCCCTTTCCAAATGCCCTTTTTATGCACAGGGTTGTTTTTTTTAACTACCATTAAGGATTGTCATTGGATGCTGCTTGCAAAGCTCTATCTCCAGTTTAAGAGACAAAAGCATTTCTACCCTCTTAGGGATCAGTCATGCGAGTCTGGATACTTCCCTCTCCTGTCACCGTACTACCACCCTTAGAAATCAATTTTGATATTAAGACCCAGCCTTCTGGTTCTATTGTGGGCCAAATTTTACTTCAGTTTGACTTATCCCAAGCCATCTTATTTATTTAAAGATTTATACTCCACTTTTCTCCCCAGCGGGGACCCAAAGTGGCCTATAATACCTTTCACCGCTCCTCTATTTTATCCTCACAACAAACCCGCAAGGTAGGTTAGGCTGAGAAAGTATGACAGGCTTACGTTCTCCTAGCAAGTTTCCATGGCACGATGGGAATCTGAACCCGGGTTGTCCAGATCCTAAGCCAGCACTATAACACTACACCATACTGACTTAAAAAAAAAAAAAAAAGATTGTTTCTGTCTAGATCCTGTGATATGACTCTTATGCTAGAAGTGACCTCTCTTTATAAATGTTTATCCCACTCTTCCTTCAAGGAGCGCGGGGAGGTGTACATGTTTCTTCCTTCCCTTGTTTTGTTTGATTCTCACAGCCCCGTGAGGTAGGCTAGGCCATGGGACTAGGCCCAATGTTACTCTGATAGGTTTATCAGGTCTGGGTTGGAAAATACCTGGAGACTCTGGGGGTGGACCCAGGAGCAACGTTCCCTCTAAGCTGTGGAGTCTTGTGAGCAAAAATTATACTTTATGAGCTCCTGGCATTAAAGTTGTGAGCGAGCGATTTGGCTGCTGCATAAATTAGTTTGCTCTGGAGCCCTCCTTCCTGAGCGAAGACCAAAATGTGTGAGCTGGCTTTTCTCCCCAGCGGGGACCCAAAGTGGCCTATAATACCTTTCACCGCTCCTCTATTTTATCCTCACAACAAACCCGCAAGGTAGGTTAGGCTGAGAAAGTATGACTGGCTTAAGTTCACCTAGCAAGTTTCCATGGCACGATGGGAATCTGAACCTGGGTTGTCCAGATCCTGAGCCAGCACTATAACACTACACCATACTGGCTTTTTTTTTTTAAGATTGTTTCTGTCTAGATCCTGTGATATGACTCTTATGCTAGAAGTGACCTCTTTTTATAAATCTTTATCCCACTCTTCCATCAAGGAGCATGGGGAGGTGTACATGTTTTTTCCTTCCCTCGTTTGATTCTCGCAGCCCTGTGAGATAGGCTAGGCCAAGAGTGGGACTAGGCCCAATGTTACTCAGATAGGTTTATCAGGTCTGGGTTGGAAAATACCTGGAGACTCTGGGGGTGGACCCAGGAGCAACATTCCCTCTAAGCTGTGGAGTCTTGTGAGCAAAAATTATACTTTATGAGCTCCTGGCATTAAAGTTGTGAGCGAGCGATTTGGCTGCTGC
>NW_015168053.1:644617-647314 GCF_001447785.1 Gekko japonicus
TTGCCAGGTCTGGGTTGGAAAATACCTGGAGACTTTGGGGGTGCATCCAGGAGGGGAGGGGCCTCAGCATGGTCCAATGGCACAGAGTCCACCCTTCAAAGCAGCCATTTTCTCCAGGGGAGCTGATCTCTGTCAGCTGGAGATCAGTTGTAAAAGCGGGAGATCTCCAGGCCCCAGGCTGGCAACCCTATACCCTGAGAGCTCCATGGCACACCAGGGCATTTGAACCCGAGTCTGCCCAGTCCCATTGCGTGTAATACCTACATTACACTGGCTGCCCCTTACCTTTGAAGGCAAGCCACCCATCTCTTAGTCTAAAGCCATTTTAAAACCCACTGCCCTGTGTGGTGTATGCTTCATGCTCAGCAGGAGCTGAGAAAATAATCTTGCTGACAGTGAAAGAGTTACAACTGAGACAGTGGAATAAACCTGCTAGAAATCCTTGAACCCAGCCAGAAGAGGAGGAAGCTTACCCCCCATACCTGCTTCATCGCTCCTGGTCCCCAGACTCCTTTCCCGGCTGTCCTCCATGGCTGCAAGCTTAGCCTGTTGTCATGTGGTGTACTTCACCCCTTGTCAGCAGCAAGAGGTGGAACAAGGAACAAGGAAGTGAGAAGGCGCAGGCTGGCATGGATTAATGATTTCTTCGGATGGTTTGCCCCATAGACAAAGGCAGGCACTTGGCAAAGAGTCGCCGGAACAGAGACTGAGAGGCAGCAGCAGCGGATTTCTGTGCTCACTCTCCAAGGCAGAGCTGCCACTGGGACCTTCAAGCTGTGAAAGAAAGCCTTTCCCACATTGTACAACATCTGACCTGGGCTCGCCACACGCAAGTGCACAGCAGAGAGCGACAAATTGTCCATCTCCCTGGCAAGTGCTCCTGTACGACACTGGCTAGCAAATACTTCTCTGTTGCGTTTCGTACTTCATATATTCCTGTGTGCACTTGAAACGTCTTAGGGGGCTGCCTCAAAACTGTGAGGTGGGAAGCAGCCCACAGTCCTCAGTGACAAAGGCATGGATGCTCTAAATCACAGCGCACACATGCCCCCGACAACTCCCCGGGTGCCCACTATGAGTTTTTAGGAAGTGGGCGGAACCAGGTGGGGGCTTTTGCCCAGCAAGGCTTCTGGGTAATCATTAGAGAGCTGATTGGCTGTGCAGTCTTTCAAAACATCATTTTGGCGGCAGCTGCCAGCGCGGCATGAGGATCTCCATGGTGTGACTGAAGGCAGGCTGCGGCAGCCGTTTTGTGGCCTGCGGCAGCCATATTGCCAGCTTTCTGGGTTGGGAAAGACCTGGAGATTTGGGCAGTGGAGTTTGGGGAAGGAGGGGCCTCGGCAGGGTACAATGCCATAGAGTCCCCCCTCCACAACAGCCATTTCCTCTGGGGGAACTGATCTTTGTCGTCTGGAGATCAATTCTGATACCAGGAGATCTCCAGGCCCCACCTGGAGGTTGGCAGCCCTAGGTTGCACACATCAGGCTCTGTCAGAACTCCAAAAGTGCCCGCAGGCTCAAAAAGCGTGGAGACTTCTGCTCTGTATTAATATACACATCCATGAAAGATGTAGCACAACATAGTGGCCATAGTGGCAAAGGCAACGTCTCAGGTCTCCTCAGAGGAGGGGAGAATCTTGGGAACCCCCCACCTAGATCCATGCAGTTTCCATATCCCTGCACTACAGGTACTTAAGCCTGTGGGTGACTAGAGGCATGGGCCGTTCAGCACGAACCAGTGATCTTGGCCCAGGGCTCATAGCTGGTGGCTCTGGCTGAGCCAGGCCAGTGGTTCCAGGATCAGCCCAGCATCTTGGCATATTCTATAAGAAGGGGAGGAGATTGGATTTATACCCCGTCCTTCGCTTGGAGTCTCAGAGCGGCTTACAAACTCCTTTCCCTTCCCCTCCCCACAACAGACACCCTGTGAGGTAGGTGGGGCTGAGAGAACTCTGACACAAACGGCTCTTTTTCAAGAACAGCTCTGACAGAACTATGGCTTGCCCAAGGTCATCCAGCAGCCGCAAGTGGAAGAGTGGGGAATCAAACTCGGTTCTCCTAGAGTCCGCGCACTTAACCACTACACCAAACTGGCTCTCTTTGTGTTCATCTAAATTGCATTTTTGTGTTTCCTTGTGAACTGTTTTGAGTCCCCGGTGGTAGAAAAACCTTAATCAGGGGTGTCAAACATATGGCCTGTGGGCCAGAACTGGCCTATCCAGGGCTCTTATCCAGCCCACAAGCAACTGTTGACAGATCAGAGGCTGTGCATTATGTCCCTGTATACTGTCCCAATGCTAATGGGTGGTGGAAGCAAGAGGGCGGGCATCAGGGAGGTACCGTAAGGAAATATTGTAAGAATGTTTTAAGCATGTTTGTATTTTGAGTACAAAATAATATCGTTAATTGGGCTTGCCCGTGTCCTTTATAAAGCTTATATCTCTGGTACCTGGCATTACATTTTATGGCACACGTGGCCTGGCCCAACAAAGTGATATTTATAATCACATCTGGCCCTCATAACAAATGAGTTTGACACCTCTGACCTAAATGATTCTCTCAGCCACCAATTCACCAGGCACCCTTGGGTAGGCCATTCTAAGACCCAGGGTGATGCAGGGCCTAGAGTGTTGGACTAGGCCTGGAAAGGGCCGGGTTCCAGTCACCCCTTAGCTCATTCGGTAACGTTGAGCCCAA
>NW_015168053.1:647357-666999 GCF_001447785.1 Gekko japonicus
CGCCCTGAGAAGGAGGATGGGATATGACCGTCTCAGACGAAGTTACCCTCCTGTGCAATAACGTTGTATGCATGTGGAACACTGAAGGCGCTGTCCTAAGTATTATGCTGTGACTGCTCCTGTGGAAGAACTAAGGCCAACATGGCTCACTTGGAACAGGAGCTGTGAAAACTAATGCTATTGCCAAAATGTGTACACAGACAGGATGAAGCAGAAGGATTTGGGTTGGGTCATATGGTTGAGACACAAACAGTGAACAGTATCTTTAACAGCAAGTATGAGAGCTGAAATGGTAGATGAGAAGGTTGGGTTATGCCTTCCAGTGAAGGATTCTGGGATTAATATCAACACTAGCTCACTTCCTTTGGCAGCAACTGAGCAGCCTCAATCCAGTTTGGTGTAGTGTTTAAGAGCGGTGGACTCTGGAGAACCAAGTATGATTCTCCCCCCCCACACACACACATGCAGCCAGCTGGGTGACCTTGGGTCAGTTACAGTTCTCTCAAGAGCAGCTCTCTCAGCCCCACCTACCTCACAGGGTGTCTGTTGTGGGGAGGGGAAGGGAAGGAGATCAAAAAAAAATGCCAGCCAGGAGCTTGGAAGAAGCCGGCAAGAATTAGAGGCCAGCTCATTCCTGCACGGTTCTGTCTTGCTCCTGTGTAAAATGGCTTGAGGTTGGAGGGGGAAAGAAATAAAACAACATTTTGTAGCCGGCAGCTGTTAGGAGTGATCCCTGGGTGCAAAATAGGAGCTGGGATGGAAAAAAGACTGGAAGGGAGGATTTCCCTGGGGAAAGACCGATGCCTAGAGAGTTACTGCAGGTGACAATTGGGGAAGGGGGTCAGGATTCTAGCAGGGGAGCAGGTGGAGAGCAGGTATTGGGGGAGCCCGGAGGGCTGGTTCCCATTCATGGACCTCCAACGCTGGTTTCCAATAGTGGGGCGAACGAACAACAAAAGAGAGAGTCTTGTGTCACTTCCCCGATCTCCAGGACCCCAGGGAGCGCTCCAACTTGTGGGCTTTGCCGACCTCTAGCGGCCACCCCTTGCCTCAGCCCCATCACTCCTGCCGCAGGGGGTTCTGCACAGCTCCATCTTTGCCTTTTGGAGAGCCGCCCCGGTCCCTCTGGCCTTCCAACAGCTTCCCTAGGAGGAAGAAGGCCACGGCCCCCACGTGGATGCAGTAAAAGATGGCGCTCCAGTAGCGGACGGTGTCCTCAAAGGTCAGCAGCACGAAGCCCATGCACATGTAGTCGTAGGCCCGCATCTTCAAGAACCACTGCACCCAGTCCCCGAAGAGACGCCCCGCGGGGGAGAGGCGCTTCAAGAGGCCGCTCTCCATCGCACCTTCAGCCGCCAGGCAGAGCGGGATGGTCAGGAAGCTGAGGTAATAGCCAGGGTGAATCCCGTGCCAGTAGGCAGAGATCAGCATCGTCCAGGCGCTCCTGTGGAGAAAGAAAGGAGACAGCCCTGAAACCCTTCCTTCCTGCCAACCCACAGATCACCAGAATCCTTCACTAGATCCCTTGCACCTTTCCTTCATCAGTCCCTAACACTCTCTCTGTTGCCTTTATCGATCAGCCCCACAATTGCCCCTCTCCAGCCAAACCCAGGGATCTTTCAAAGATGCTTCTCTTTCAAAGACAGTGGGGCTCTTGCCCATTCCATCGTTCCAGGGAATTTCTTGCCACAAAGTGAAGCAGCCTACCAACCCCCCACTTGTCTTACATCACTTCCTGTCGGTTTCATGGCAACCACCAACCAGAGGTCATTTCCGGGGAGATCGCAGTTCCCCCGGTGAGGTACGGGGGGCGGGGCACATGATGAAGCCCCGCCCCCTGCTTCCGGCCGCCCCGCTTCCAGCCCTCATTCAGCCAGGAGGAGGCAGGAGAAGAGGGAGGGTAAGTTGCTTCCTCCCTGCCTCTCCCATGGGGCTCAGCAGTGGAGCTGCAAGGCCGCCGGCGGCCAGGACCATTGGGGGCGGGGTGTGCGGCCTTATGACACACTTCTGGTGATGTCAGGGGGTGTGGCATATGCTAATGAGTTATGCTAATGAGTTCCCCTAGCTCTTTTTCTACGAAACGACCCCGCCGCCAACCATTTCAGAAGTGGTCACCATGTCCCTTATGAGGAACAGAAAGTTTTGTGGATTCCCTCTTTTTCGATTTCCTGTCTTCCCACTCTCCATTATGATTCACCTTCACTTCTCTCCGTGCAAGCTTACTGTTCACCCCCCCCCCCATTCCAGCTATTCAGTCTCCGTTTTACTCATTTTGGACAAAATGAATCCATCATGCCCTTCCATTTCATCTTTCTACCGACCAACCACTTCCCTTTTCCCACCTATCCCAGAATTAGCTTCATTGTACTACTCAAACTAGCCTTCCCCCCCTCCTTTTTTGGTCTGTAACTCACTCGCTGTACACTCCCTTGCATAATCCTCAGCTACACACTCCTGCCAAGTCTCGATCGCTCCCAGAATTCTGTTGGCCAGCATTCAAATCAACTCACAATCCTTTCTAACCACTCCAATAAGGAGGTTCTTCACACTCTGGAGCTGATACGGAAGCAACCTACTGTAGAACTTTACAATTCACCCTTCCTCAAAGCCCACTCCCCAGCTGGCCTGCAAGAGACTTTCTTCTCCCTTTTAAAAATCGTCCTGTATCCTTTGCCCTCCCAATGGCAACTGAGCTCCACCCCACCCCGTAGAATTCTTCTTACCTCATAACATAGGAACGGACTGGCGCACTTTTATAGATGTACTGAGCCAGCCACCACTGTACAGTCATGTTCCAATAGCGCATGCCATCCTTTACTTTGACGCAGAAGTCCGTGCCATGTGGGTCGATGTTCTTAATCGTCTCATAGTCATAGGTGATGCTCGACACCTCCCCGTCAGCTGGTCTACTTGGAGGAAAAAGGATGGGGGGGGAGAATCTTCATGTTTTTGTATCCTTCTCTATTGACTACTTCAGTGCCATATACATGACTGCCCTTGATGACGGTTCAGAATCTTTAAAACCCTTCATAGCTGAGCATGCGCCTTGCTCCATGTGCGTCCTCCAGTTCCGCCAAAATCTGCCAGATCTAAACTGTATAGGAAGTGCTCAGGAGGGTTTCTATTTACCTAGCTGTTCAATCGATTTTTATGGATAGTTAGATCGATGGCTCTCTCACTTTCTCAGGCTGGTGCTGCATAATGGACTGCTTATTTACTCTCTCCTAAGCCACTCTGAGCTCACGTGGAACGGACTAGATTACATTTGCCCCCTGCCTTTACCTGGAGCATGTGGTGTGGCCTGCTATGGTTCAGTCATCTGCCATTCATGTTCTGCTCTCTGCATGTTGTTCAGCAAGTTAAATCAGTGGACGTGCCACAACTCTGACTGTTGCTCTTTTCACTATTGTTCAGAACTTTAGCCAAAGCTGTAAAATGCAAGGGACATAAGCCCCTCTTTCGAAAAGAACACTACATGTACGACATGTTGTGGCGCCAGAGAGCTGGTGCCTGCTAAGAGACCCTGCTGTGTAGACACATCTTTTGTAACCTGCAAAAATGCAAGGGACATAAGCCCCTCTTTCTAAAAGAACACTACATGTAAGACATGTTGCGCCAGAGAGCTGGTGCCTGCTAAGAGACCCTGCTGTGTAGACACATCTTTTGTAACCTACATTGACAGACGGAGTACTAGACTAGGAGACTCAAGTTCAAATCCTCACCTGGCTGAGAAAGCTCACTGGGTAACCTTGGACCAGTCGCCTTTTCTCAACCTAACCTACTTTGCAAGGTTGTTGTGTGGATGATAAGGGGGAAGGCATATATGCCTAATAAAAGCTCCCTAAAGGAAGGGTGGGGGGAAAACATGGTATCAGGTTCCAGAGCAGGCAGAATGAGTGAGTATGTGTGTCTATGTGTAAAGAGCTTATGGCCACGCCAGCAAGGGGCTTTCAAGGCAAGTGAGAAGCAGAGGTGGCTTGCCATTGCAGAGTCTTTCTTGGAGGTCTCCCTTCCAAGTACAGACCCTGCTTAGCTTCCGAGATCTGAGGAGACCATGCTGCCTTCCCTCCCTTGAGTGAGTATAGGATCGACTGATTCGTTTTGCATATTTTACGGGCAGAATTTGACCACACCTAGGTGTTTGCATTTCATTACCCACAATCCTGTGAGACAGCAAGGGGTTACGCCCTGGCATCACTAGAGTGGAAAGGCTGCAAATTCCACAACACTCCTCTAAACGACTTCACACTGGCTACAGGGCCTCTCCCCAGAAACAGAACATCTCCGTGACTCACCTGCTGAGAGGCTCATATTCCACGGTGGGGCCCCCGCCTGACCGGGACTTGGCAGCAACCGGATAAGCCCCAAAGGCAGCCGCGATACAAGCGCATTCGGCACACAGCCAGGCCACGTAGAAACGCATGCGGAAGACGAAAAAGATGGGCATCATGTAGAAGAGGCGGAAAGGAAGTCCTCGTTCGTAGAAGGCGTCGCTTCGGACGTAGTCAAGGGGAAAGAAGTGAGAGACCACCAGGAAAGCCACCCCGAAGATGGGAATCATTTTAGATCTGGAAAGCAGAGGTTGCCAGCTGGGGATAGCTGAGGAGTCGGGCTGGTTCAGCCAGTCATAGTGAGTGCCGTAGCGATAAAACGGTCCTGGGTACAAGAACAAAGGCAGACTCAGACCACAGTCCCAATCAGGGGACACAATCGTACATTTTAGTAACCTGGCAGTCTGTGTCACTTGGGCCCAGGGGAATAGTCCCAAATGCCCAGGAGCCCAGTCCTAGGTCTTTTGGAAAGAGTCCGGCAGACAGCCAAAACCTCTTGGATTTCAGTTTTCACTGTCAACTGCTGATGCCAACGTTTGCAGCAGAACTATTTCAAAATGCATAGCTGTTTTCAGGATGCAACAATTAAAAGCCACTGTACAAACTGGAGAACACAAAGACAACACAACAGGAATGACAGGAGGCAAAGAAAACAGAAAGGTGGTTGCACACACACATGCACACACACAGAAAATACGACCCAAACAAAAGGCAGAGAGAGACAGGCACAGCAGAGGGCAAACATGAAATTCTGATTCTTCTCTTCTTTTGATCTGCCATCATTCATGGCCTTCCGAAAGAAGCCGAAACAGAAAACAGTAAAACCCGGGGATGCTCTCTTCCACTGCAAGAGGTTACAGGACACGGACATTCAGTTGACCAAAGTGGTCACATGATTCACACAACAAAACAAGCCAACATGGCTGTCAAAGGCAAAGTTTGGACACACATACACACATTTTGCCCTGCCCTTTTAGGTAACTTAAGTACCTGTCATGAGTCCCACATAGCAATAGCTGTAGCACAGTATCTCCACCAGTCCTGGCATTTTGGGGATCATGCCAATCACAGAAGACTTGGTAAACGATGCTACTTCCTGCTTCTTTGCTTGGGTGAATTCTTGCACTTCATTGGCCAAACTCACCATCTGGGAAACACAGAGATTACCATGGAAAATGGAACTTCCTAGAGAGGCCCTTCCCACCCCCTTCCACAACACATTCGGCTACCTTGAGAGTGAGCAAGAGTTGTATGGCATTGGTGTATGGCGTTGGGTCTGGGAAACGGAAGAATGCAACAGTACGAAAAAAGAGCAGGTAAGAAAATGTCCAGCCGAGCGTCAGGTAGTGGCAAGACCTAGAGTGGAAAGAGAGGAGCCATCAATAGAAACTATTGTTTCCCATTCTCTACTCCCACGCAAAAAGTGTCCATTTCTCATTAACAATTATCTCCAGCTGCAAGACCCTCCCCCCCAACTCCAGTTTTCAGATGAGTCCAGACGCTTGGCCCTGTGTGCCAACTCACTGGAATGGCTCCTCTCTCTAAAGACCACCCAATACTTCTCCTTTGTTTGATCTCAGCAGGCCTCACAACTAGGAGACCAAGGAGTCCCAGTTCCCTGCATCCAAATTTTGTTTCCTGAGTCCCAGAAATTCAGACCACTTGGTGGCTCTCAGAATCCCTTGCAAGAGCCCAAACAACATCCCCCCGCCCCTAGAAAGCCAACATGTCCTGGCTCCTCCCAATCTCCACTTCCACACTCAAGGCTTCCCAGCCTACCAAGAGAAGCTGGAGCATCCACAGCCCCCGCTGTAGTCCACCGCACAGAGTACGACATGTTCCTTTACCTGGGAGAGAGACTGATGATAAGCCACGTCCCAAGAATGGTGACTAGTGAGTGGAGGGCGTGGATGTGGCAGGTAGCCAGCACAAGCAAAAGCCCTGCAGCTGCCCCTCCAAACTTCTTGGTCCTCAGTCCTGTGGGGAAGGAAATGAACAACTCTGATGCAGTCAGGTACATACAAGCATTTACACACACACAAATGGCAAGTACCCCCCCTTTTTAGTGAACAAATACAGGCACACATCATGGACCACTATGGATCCAAATTCATGCCTTTCGGGACACAAACACAAGCTTCCAAACTGAATCCAAGGAACAAAGAACGGCCCTGAAGGAAGTCACAACCCCCACCCCACAGTGCATTATTAAAAAACAAAATGGTTTTGTTTCTCCCTTTAAAAAGGCACTGATCAATGTTTAACTAGCTAAACATGTCAGGAATTTAAGCCTGCTCAAACTGGGTGGGGGGGACACGACAAAAAGATCCATCAAATGAGGTGGGAACTGTAGAAGAATAGCTGAGGGCAGGGAGAAGCAGGGCTCCCCACCCCCCCCAGCAAAAAAACAACAACACACCAGCTCCCGGAGGGCAGGAGGGAGCGATACCTGTCTTCAAGCTACTGAGTTCTCACGACTGCTGATCAATACAATGGCCTTGGCAGGAATTTAACTCTGGTTCTGAATGTCTGGTGGATTAAGCAGAGCTTCCACCCCAGCAGTTCTGCTTTCTTGACACCCCAACCCTCCAACCAACTAAACATTCTTACATCTTTGTGACGGCACCAAGACTTAACCCACGTCTCAGTTCCCTGCGAGTCCCTCTCAAGGTCGGGACCAGGCAACCCCCCTGCTGTGGTGAGGCAAGGTTTTCCTTCTCCCCATGTAGACAACCCCCAGGTCTAGCGCTCACCCCCTTTTTTGAAGAGAAAACCAATAGGGATGGAGATGAGAAGCACAGTCAAGTAGGTTATTTCTTCAGGTGACATGGCTGCTGGCGGATCTTCCCCAAGTCAGAAAAGGCTGGATTCTGGAGGGTGGACAGAGAGGGAAAAAATGGGTGAGTCTGTGAAGACGGTATAGGTTAAAAGCAGGAAATCCAGGACTCTTGGGCAACGTTAAAAGCAGGAAATCCAGGACTCTTGGGTCAAAAAGCCTGGGGGGACCCCACAGTCAACACGAAAGGATGCTGAAATTTCATGTGTTCCAGCGAGGGATCCTAACATGAATTAGGTCTGGTCAGTTATAGCAAGCAGAGGGCTAGGTAAAGGTAAAGGTTCCCTTGCTCGGAAGCCAGTCGAGTCCGACTCTAGGGTTGCGGTGCTCATCTCCGTTTCAAAGCCGAAGAGCCAGCGCTGTCCGAAGACATTTCCGTGGTCATGTGGCCGGCATGACTAAACACCAAGGCGCACGGAACGCTGTTACCTTCCCACCAACGCAGTACCTATTTATCTACTTGCAATTTCTTGCTTTCGAACTGCTAGGTTGGCAGGAGCTGGAACGAGAGACGGGATAAATTAGTCTGCTCTGGAGCCCTCCTTCCTGAGCTAAGACAAAAATGTGTGAGCCGGAGGCTAATAATCTGTGAGCTAGCTCACACCAACTCAGCTTAGAGGGAACTATGCCTGGGACCCCAGAGTCAACACGAAAGGATGCTGACATTTCATGTGTTCCAGCGAGGGATCCTGACATGAATGAGGTCTGGTCAGTTATAGCAAGCAGAGGGCTAGGTAATGGTAAAGGTTCCCTTGCTCGAAAGCCAGTCGAGTCCGACTCTAGGGTTGTGGTGCTCATCTCCATTTCAAAGAGCCAGCGCTGTCTGAAGACATTTCCGTGGTCATGTGGCCGTCATGACTAAACACCAAGGCGCACGGAACGCTGTTACCTTCCGCAGCTCCTAAGCAGAGTGACCTGTAATACTGGATTTCTAAGGGTAGCATCCAGAAGGTCAGAGTTGGGGCTTATAGCCAGAAGTCCAAGTCTACATATAGTTTCCCACCTTTTAACCCCAACAACCTCAAATTAGGGTTGCCAGCCACCCCCACCCCCATGTCTTCAACACCTGCCTGACCCATGAAAACACAAGAGGTGATGGTTTATCCATATCATTTCAGCTTCAGGCCAGGAAAAAGAGTTCCTGTCAGAATTTCTGCCTGTCTGGCAGCGACTAAGGCATCAGAGCTCTGCCAGGAAAAGAAGCTGGCAACTCTACTTTGGACAAGAATCCGCACACAAAACATGATAAGGCAGAAGAGTCTACCCTTTGACAAGGATGGTCCTAGCGTGCCAAGAAGGGATGGATTTGTGCTGCCTCAAGCCCCTCAGGAGTTCTTCCAAGAGCTGAAAGTGGACTAATAGGATACAGCAGGAGTAAGGAAAGCAACTCTACGTGTCCTTGTTTACTGAGGAAGAAAAGGGAGTAGATATGCAACCGGGGAAGTTGTGCAAAGATTTCACAGACAGGATTGCCAAATGCGGTGCCTTTAAGAGAAGTTTACGCAGCCAAGAAGCCACAACTGGTGAAAATCCCTCTTGAAGGTACAGCTGCTCCTCCCTTCTTAAGTCCCAATTTCTACATTAAATCTGTGAAAACAGATCACAATTTATCCCCCCCTGGTGAACAGTGTCCTGTAGCCAATCACACCCAGTTCCAGTTCCACTCTCGCACAAACATCCCCGCCCCCACACAACTTTCTCCCAGTGGCCTTTGCCAATGTCCTTGTCTCTTTAATCCCCCGCTGTCTCACTACCCAGGCTTTCTATATTTAAGTAGAAATCCTTGGGCCAGATTAAGGGAGGGGAACCAAGGGCCTTTAGATACAGCAAGCACTGCTGCAAAGAACCCAGGAATCCTGATCCCCAGGCATCCCCGCGGGCTCCCCCCCCCAATGAATTCATCTACCACCACTGACTACGTGAACGTTAAAACATGTAAACAAACAGTGATGAGAACTTCATGGTGCAGTTCAGCTTCCTACAATGAAACATATTCTGTGAAATGATAAAGAAAGCTTCGTACTGGTACTGAGAGATGCTACAATAAAATCCTTGCTGAAAATAACGGGCACCACAATTGATATTTCCAGGCGCCGTGGCAACCTGGGGGTTTGCCGAAGCCTGACTTATTCATCTGGTTTTATATGCATCCAGAGTGCCTTCTTTAATCTGCGCCACTGCCACCCTCACACTTTCCCCAATGTTAAAACATCAGAGATCTGTAGGCCAGACATCTGCGGCTCTGCCATATTAGCACTGCACACGTAGCTGCTCTGTACGGGTAGCAGCTAATGTTCCCCCAAAGCTGTGGAGTCTTGTGAGCAAAAATTCTACTTTGTGAGCTACTGGCATTAAAGTTGGGAGCGAACGATTTGGCTACTGCATAAATTAGTTTGCTCTGGAGCCATCCTTCCTGAGCTAAGGCAAAAATGTGTGAGCTGGAGGCTAAAAAACTGTGAGCTAGCAACTCAGCTTAGAGGTAACACTGGTAGCAGCCCAATTTGAACAAGACACTGAGGGCATGCAAAATCGCACAGGTAGGTTCCCCTTGCCTATCAGAGTCGCATTTAAATCAGGCCTATTTCATTGGTGAGTAGTGGGCAGGTACAAGCACTGATAAGCTCAGCACTGTAGAACAAAGCCAAGAAAGGTAAAGGTTCCAGGAGCTGGAACTAGAGATGGGAGCTCACTCCATCATGCGGCACCCAGGTCTCGAACTGCTGAACTACTGACCTTCCACAGCTTGTAGTTCAGCGTCTTAACCACTTGAGCCACCGCAGCTCCAAGCCAAGGAAACAAAGCTACAAAACCAGAGGACGGAAAGAAGGGGGGGGGAGAGAGGGGATAGGTAGGAGGCAAAGAGACCTGTGAACATAGACAACTGTTTTATGTAGTCACACCTTTGATCTATCAAGGTCAGTCTTATCTATTCTGACTGGCAGCAGCTCTTCAGGGTCTCAGGTCGAGGTCTTTCACATCACCTGTTACCTGATCCTTTAAACTGGAGACCTTCTGCCGGAATACAAAGCAGATGTTCTACAGCTGATCCCTCGTAGGGTGGGAAAAGTGAAACAGAAGGGGCCAAAATGGGAAAGTAGAGAAAGAGAAAGCACTGAGGGGTGCAGAGAAAGAGGCCTGTGGGGTTAAGGAAGAAGGAATAGTCAAGAGATGGAATGACAGAGGTTTAGTAGGATGGGAAGACAAAATGGAACGACTAAACTGGACCAAAAGACAGAAGATGATGGCGTGGATCTAACCATCCTCTAAGTTGTCTCCTTCCAGCTTGCGTCTCTTCCTCTAAAGGAACGATTTAAGTTGGAGAAGGCTTCATGATTGAGCCAAATGAAAAGATGGGAGGAAGTTTGTTCATTGGAGTAGTAGGATCCGCCCTGATGTATATTACTGTGGGGTAGACTTCCAGGGAGGGAAGAGTAAAGAGAGAATTTTGTGTGATGCTTGAAGAGCTGATTTTTTTTAAGACTAGGAACTCCTCTTTGAAGTGTTGATTGAACCTCAAGGCCCTCACTGAATGTCTGCCTAATACCATATTTACTCAAAAGGAAGATGAATCTGAATGCAAGATGATGACTCCCTTAAAATATTATACATATGAAAAATTATTATTGGACATCCCACAACTTTTTAATCTTTTTATAAATGATATGGTCTCTTTCTTGGAGGACATAGATGGCCACAGTCCCAAACTTGGGTCGATCCACGTTCCACTGCTTTTATATGCAGACGATGCAGTGTTACTTTCCCTTTCACAAATTGGAATGAAACGGCTATTATCACACTTCTATGAATGCTGTGAACTAAACAGATTGACCTTGAACGTTGAGAAATCAAAAATCATGGCTTTTGGAAAAGCGTGGAAACCCTCAATATGGAATATAAGAGGCAACTGGATCGAACATGTTAAAAGTTTTAGATACCTAAGAATACGTTTCCGTTATAGAGCCAGTTGGGTTCCTCATAGCAGGGAAGCGATAAAAGCTGTGGACTGCAACGTACTTGCACTTATCCGTTTTTATTTTACCAAGGGTAATCAATATGTTCCTGCAGCTATTAGAGCATTCAGTCATAAGATTAGTGCAAAATTGCTTTATGGAGTACCTATTTGGATCAAGGCCTTCAATAAGGAAGTGGAAAGAATACAATCTGACTTCCTTCGAAAAATACTGGGCCTGCCCATGTGTGTGCCTTATGCGGCCATCTGCCTGGAGACTAATCAAAGTCTCCTTGAAACTAAAGCATGGACATGGATTAATACAATCAAATTTCGGCTACATCTACATTTTAAGAATAATAATGGTAGCCTTATTTTTCACATGCTGACGGAGTCTCAGTCCTCAATGTGGTTAAACCACATAGAAAAGAAAATCAATTCAATGGGGATCAGTATTGACGATTTATCCTCCCTTACCGAAAGTTCAGCCTTTGCACAGATCAAACAAAGACTCCTTGACATCGAGATGCAGGATCTTAGGAGCCTTGCTAAAAGTAGATGTAGCTTGGGGATTTTACCCTATGGGTATATGCCAGAGTATTTAACCTGTTTAACAGCCCCGCACTATCGAAACTGTGGCCAAATTTGTGTACCTTGCAGCTAGGAAGCGAGCAATGTAGGGCCTTGGCTGTTCAGACTGTTTCCTCCCTGTTATAATTCGGTTGTTATGCCAATAAAGGTTGTTTGTTTATCGGACATAACTGAAACATGCACGCAAATGCAAGATGACTTCCTTTTTTTGATGACATACCTTTTGCATTTAAGTCTTGCATTTGAGTAAATACTGTGAATACTTAGCAAAGACATTTCTAGAAAACATAACAACAACAGTGTTTTAACCATTGCCAGACTCTGTCTCAATCTCTTCCCAATCCAGTGAAAGCTTAAGTTTGCAGCTGGGCTTTAAGGTTTAACCAAACTGAGAGTGCTCCAGGGTAAGTGCTGGGGAATGATTTTTTGGAAAGCAACCGATCCTAAAACTGAAACATAATTAAAATCCTGAGGATTCTTTTTAATAGCAGGGGCAGGAGTTCTCTGACCTGAAGAAGAAAAAAGGAACTCGCAATGAAATCCAGGGGGGGTCTATACATGACGGTGTGGAAACTGCAACACAAATACCTTTCTTCTCGAGCTGAGGCCCTCACAGTGCTTGAGTCATGCACTACCGGTCTAATAGTCTAGAGGCTGTACATCAACTATTGATCTTCCCAGCCACCCACTGAATACTAGAATTCCTGGACCAACCAGACCTACACAGATATTTCACCCCACCCCAAAGAAAACGAGAGCCACACCGAGGCAGAGTTGTGGGGCTACCCGAAAACTTGCACTCAGTTGTGACACTTTGGCTGATACTAATAAGGCACGTGTGTTTTAGGGCCATACAGTTTCCCTTCCTCCTCGGTCTCCTCTCTAACCATAAGCGAAGGCAGAGCTCCTATCCCCGATCCGAGAATCTGGGCCGTGACCTGGGACCTAGCCCTAAGCCCCCGGCTTCAAAGCCACCAGATTCCTCTTTCGCCCCCCAAACCCAGGCGTCCTGGCTCCCGGCATCCCCCTTGGTCTAAAACCACCGGGCACGAACCCCTCTTTCCAAGTCATGCCGCGTCCTGCGCTCACCTCCGCGGACGGTCCCTTCCCACGTGCAGGCAGCTGGCCAAAGGGGATCTTGGGGAGGGGTCGCCGCCCGCCGGCTGCTTAGGCACTTGTGAGCCGATCAGGACCTGGGAAAACCCATTTCTGAGAGGGACCAGTCCCCCCGCCCCCCGGCTGCCTCCTTGCAAAATTACCCGCCTCTCCTCTTCCTGACTGGCCCGCCCGTTTCCTGCCTCTCTTGCGCGGCTTCCTTTGCTTCGGTGCGAGAATGAGCCGTGGGTGGGTTTCCTTCTCCCCTCTCCCGTCCTCCTCCATTGCACCACCAGGGCAGCCATTGGCGCTTCTTGCATTATCTATTGGTCAAGGTATCTATCACTCAGGGATGATCAAAGGGGTGGGGACTGGAAAAGAGAATTCCCCGCGTGTGCGCGCAAAACGGACTGATGAGTTGAGCACGCGAGGCGCGGGGCCGGATCCCCGGGCTTGCAAGGCGAGGGCAGCGTGCTGGGAGTGGGAGGGTCCGGACTACCGAGGGAACGGGTTGGAGATCGGATAACTCAAGAGCAGGGATATAGGCAACGGAGACTCCCATTCACTTACTTGCAGCCCGATCCGCTGCAAGTTTACTCGGGAGTAAGCCCCACGTAGTCCAGCGAATTTTACTGTAAAGTAGAATCACGGCCTAAGGTAGTGAAGGCGTTGGGGGAAAATGTGATCATGCAAAATGTGAATTAGTTCCTTCCTTTATAAGTAGCCGTAAAAGCTCTTAGGAAGGATTATACATCCGTAAATATATCCGTAGCGTTTAAGTTAAGAGAATGATTTATACTCTTCTTGAAGACAATGGTGCATTAGGGGCCCTTGTTAAGTAAGTGGCATTATATAGTTGTTGAAATTTTCCGGATTTCTTCTGCAAAAGCAGGGGGAGAACCGTTTGGACTAGTAAACCCCAGGCAATAACAGCCACCTGTCAATTCAGGTAAGGGATCATACATAGAGTTGCCAGCTCCAAGTTGAGAAACGCCAGGAGATTTGGGAGAGGAGCCTGGGGAGGACAGGGACCTCAGTGGGGTACAATGCCATTTTCCTTAGGGGAATGGATCTCTTTAGTCTGGGGAGGAGTTGTAATTCCTGGGGATCCCCAGGTCCCACCTAGAGACTGGTATTCTTAATCTGTCCACAGCATCAGGTGCATTTGGAGGCTGCTGGGAGACATCTGCAAACAGCAGCCTTACCTCTGAAGCCTATGAATATCACAATTGGTCTTCTTTGCAGAGAAAGACACATACAGGCCTTGTTATGATCCAAATCCACATCCTGGAGGGAAAGGCTTTTGTGTGGAATTCCGGTGATGCACAGCGTATCCGGGAAGAACACCGCATCGTCGGCACGCTGGTTGGGGCGCTGCCTCGGAAGCCGCGGCAGAACATGCGGCTGGGCCTTCCCCTCCAGTTGCTCCCAGAGGAGGCCCGACTGTTGGCAGAGAAGGGTGTGGCAACCTTTCTTAAAACCCCGACTTCTCAGCCCTTGGCAGATGATGCAGGCCAGGTAAGGGTTGATCTGATCTTGGACAGCTCCCTGCAGAAGGGGGAAAAACATATTCTTGGCAGATTTGGTGTCGACTTGGATGAGCATGAAAGATGGGTCACATAGAGGCCATTGTCTGCATAGTGATCAGTATCCTGCAATCTTTTCAGACCCAGGAGCCCTTCCACGCCAGTTTGGTGTAGTGGCTAGGAGCGCAGACTCTAATCTGGGAGAACTGAGTTTGATTCCCTACTCATCCACATGCAGCTGCTGGGTGTCCTTGGGCAAGCCGGAGTTCTCTCAGAGCTGTTCTCTCAGCCCCACCTACTTCACAGGGTGTCTGCTGTGGGGAGAGGAAGGGAGAGGAGGTTGTAAGCCACTCTGAGTGAAGGGTGGGGTATAAATCCAATCTCTTTTTCTTGAATGACAGGATGGGGCCCACCAGTTACAGTCTTCCCTCCTATATGCCTGTTTCCCCTGTCACTTTTTAGGGAACCCAGAGGCAAAGAATGACAGAAGTTCATGTTTAATAGAGATATAAGAAGAGGGAAACCTTGAAGTGCATCAGTGCAGTTAACAAAAACCCATCTACCATTGCAGAATGGTTGAAAATAAAGCCACTCATTCTTCCTGCACCTGTCTTTAAAAAGAAAATTCAAAAAACAAAGGGTCAAGCCCCATTAGGTCATGTCCCTCACTGGCGGCCGATGGTATAAGAGGCAGGAGCGCCAGAGTAATATTCCCCATTCAGGGCAGCATCCACTCCTGCCCCAAGCTGGTTCCTGAGAGCCGATCCAAAGGTGTGGGCGGGCAAGTGGAACGCTCTTTATGACTTCCTTCTCACTGTCCCTCATGTTCCCAGTGTTCAGGGAGCAGGACGCTTCCGGCTTGCGTGACTCCGTTCCTCTCCCCAGAGTGCAAATCCTTCCCTATTACATTCCTAGTCAGGGGGAGGAACTAATCCAGACTGTGCAACAGTTCCAATAATGGATCTGGATTAAGGCCACCGTTAAAACTCTGGCCAAGCCAATGCATTTGCAGGAACCCGGTGGAAATGGATAAAATGTAGTTTGAGGCTCGGATTTACTCTGGGATGCAGAGGTGGAGAAAGAGTGGTGCTGAGCTTGCCTGCCTGTGTTCGCAGGATCCCTCCCTCTTGGAGGCAGTGGCTGCCTACCAAAAGGAGCAAGAGGAGAGCTATCGGGAGCAGGTCAGGCTTGCTGGCGAACAAAGGCAGGCCCTGATGGGCACACTGGCTGAACACATAGCGCAGGGCCGGGCAAAGAAACGGCAGCAGAAAGGGGAAGAAGCAGGTGAGTGTCGCTCTTTTGCTCTATGGGGCCTTTGCATGGGGTAAGGAGATGGGGAGAGTCCAAAAGGATAAGAGAACAGCTAGACCGGCCTGGACCAATCCTGTATATCATATCTCTGTCCATAGCAAGATGTGGATGCTCCAGAAAGGAGAGGATACTGGAAGCATCCCACATAAGATACTATAAATATTTCTTAATTCCATTTATGGCTTTGAAGGTGTTAGGATTCCATGCGTTAGCATTGAAGCTGTGAATGTTTTTCCACTTTCATAACCTTCGAATCACCTAATGTCATTAATAGCAGATGGTGAGAAAACTGTCCTTTGAATAGCAGATTGTTGTGTGTTAAGAGGCACTGCCGAAAGACACGGTGGCGGCCACTAGCTCAAAAGGGGGATTGGATGTTCGTGGACTATCAATGGCTAGGGACTGTGATAAGAAAATGGAACCTCCCTATATCGAGGCAGTATACCTCGAACTGACAGATACCAGAGGCAATCAGGGCTGTTGCCATCCTGCCTTGGCTTGTGAACTTCCTAGATATATTTGGCTGGCCACTGTTAGAAAGAAGATGCAGGAGGCCTTGGGCTGATCAAGCAGTACTTTGGATGCAGTGCTAGCATTATATGCACCAAACGCACTGCAGAGCATCCTGCATCCTGTAAGAACCACCATGCCGTATCAAAGAAATTGTCCACCTAATCCGGCAGCAGACTGGGAAGCTGGAACAACCTGGGAAAAAAAGTCATTATAATGCCCCCAACCCCTGTAGATTTTGTATTCTAAAGAGAAATGTTTTTCCCCTTCCCTGTCTACTAGGGCTTTGGTATATTTTGAAACCTGTTTTGCACCCAGCATCTTGTGGTCCAGTTAAGTCTGTAATACATTCTGCATTCTATTGTAAGACTTGTACAAACTGCAGAGTAGAGTTTGCCATTTTCATCGAGCAGAGGAATTACTTATCCTTAACCTTGATATGGGCCATTTCAGGGATAAAACACTCTGTACCTGCTCAGGGGCACTCTCGGCAATGGCACTGGAAAGTACAAGAGCCCAGGCTCAGTTCTGGATTCTGTGTGAGGAGGCTCTTCCTAAAGGATTAAGTAGCTCAGATAAATCCTTTTGACATAATAGTGGAAACAAATTATTTGGGAGTTTAAAAAATTGTGCATATAGGTCGATTTTTAATTATAGTTAGTAATGTAAGTAGCTCCTTATTCTGTATTTGTCATTATGTATGAAATAAATTTTAAAATAGCTCAGATTAGGAATAAACTTGATTTGTATCTGCTGTTTCTCTTCTATCCAGTGGTTTTATTTACATGGCGTTCTTCTTAACTACTGTTTTATGTCTCCTTATAGTGAAAGGCTATTTTCAAATGTCGTTCTGGGCCTCTGACCTGCATCACCAAGAACTTTTCCTGAAGTTAATGGCTCCTAAAACAAGTTCTGTACAACCATGATAACAAATCAGATTGTTTATATAGAAATGCATCTTGAGCATAGGTGGCATCTACAGATGCCTTAAATAGCTTGGAGTAAAGTTGCTAGAAATGTTTCTCCTCCAAGGGATCATAAAGTCTGATGCTACTTTCTGTGTCTTATCAGCCACCAGCAGGATGAACAAGGAGGTGGGCAAGATCAGCCAGTTCTCATTTTTGCTTTTGTTTCCAGAGCCTCCATCAAAACCTGCAGACTCGGAACCTAGTTTTGTGTTTCCCCGGGAAGCGATGATGGTCCAACTCCCAACAGAGCGGACCCAACGGGGACAGGAAGAAAAGGTGGACTGGCGTTTGCCCTCCAAAGAGTGGCCATACAGTGGACAACCAGAGCATGAGATGCGCTACCATGTTTTCCAGAACCTTTGGGAACGAGGCTACTATATCACCAGTGGGAGCAAATTTGGGGGCGACTTCCTTGTTTATCCAGGTAGAGGAAATGTCTGGGGCTGGCAGGGAGTTGGTGGCATTCTGGTAAAACGTTATTAAAAATCTGAAGGAAGGACATATCTGTAGGAATCCTCCTTGGAAATTATTAAGCTTCCCGTCAATTTTCCCGTCCCTTAGTCCCAGCAGCAGCAGACTTTAAACCATGCCCATGTCATAGCTGTTCCCACAGTCTCTTGGGAATGGCAGGGAGCTGAGAAATCTTTCAGAGCCTCACTTGCAGAACTGCCAGCCCCAGGGTTCTTATGGAGTTTGCTAGCCTTGGAGAAGTGCAGAAACTTGCACCCATTTGTTCTAGAACAGTGGTGGCGAACCTTTTAGAGACTGAGTGCCCAAACTGCGACCCAAAACCCACTTATTTATCGCAAAGTGCCAACACGGCAATTTAACCTGAATACTGACGTTTCACTTTAGAAAAAACAACTCATACATTAACTTAAGAGGATCCAAACAAAGTAAGGAAAGCAATCCCAAATGCTTTCATTTACTTAAATTTATTTGGCAGAGAATTCGACACTTTAATGATGGTCTGGGCCTGGCTGGGGCGATGGCATGCGTGCCCGCAGAGAGGGCTCTGAGTGCCACCTCTGGCCCCCGTGGGTAACTAACCTGGAATTGCCGCAGGTCCCACCACTGTTCTAGAATAATGCAAAGCAGTCGTCAAGAAAGAGGTCTTTCATAAGTCAGCCTGGGCATTCTTCCTCTGGTAATTATTCTGCCTCCCACCCCGACAGGTGACCCGATGAGGTTCCACGCCCATTATATCGCCCTCTGTGTGCCTCAAGATGCACCCCTCTCCTTATGTGACATCATCAGCGTAGGACGGCTTGGCACCAACGTCAAGAAGACTGTTCTTCTCTGCTCCGTGGACCAGGACGGGACTGTAGCGTACACATCCTTGCAGTGGAGTGGGATGCAGTGAGAACGGACCGACCGTTGTTAATGTGGGCTGATAACACTGCTGAGCTCTCGGTGTGCCATTCCGGCAACAGTGAGGGATTGGCATTCCTTGGCGAAGGCTGCCCTAAGCCACCTTGCTCACAGTGGCCTTTGTCAACATTTTAATTGCATAAACAGTTGCAACAGTTCTTAGAAGGGTACTCTAAACCCCTTCTAGGGGCAGCTGCAGGGCGTGGGATGGGAGTGCTCCATGTCTAGAAAGGGACAGATTGTTAATTTCTACCAGGCTGCCATTGACAGCCTCAGCCACAGCATGAAAGTAACATCTTTTATTTAGCCCTGTCTTTTGCCTGCTCAGAAATAGGAAGGGACCAGAGCTGAGTGGGTAGGGGATATGATTTAGAAACAAAAGAAGTTCTTGCTTTATGTGGCCAACAGCAGCTCTCATCTCTATGATGCAAATGTGGGGTATCAGACAAGCGCCTCTGCCAGCAGTCTGGATTGCCCAGCAAGACAGATGCTTCTTGAGCCGGTAGTGGGCCAGGCCTGCAGTTAGCTAAGCAGCTCAGAATGTGCACAGAGCCAAGCAAAGAGTCCAGCAGTGGAAGGGACTGAGCTCAGGGCGTTAACGTTCTTTACAAATAATTTATTTGATTAAATGCAAATGCAGTTATTTTCCTGTTCTGGCTTGTTCTTGGGACTTAAGTTTGGAGGGATCCAGCCAAATGGAGCTTCCCTCCGCTCGAGGAGACTCTGGGTGTATTCTGAGCTGGGCCTCTTCTTTCCTCATGCTGGAACAGTAGCATCTAAATGATTGATTTGTTGGATTTAGTCATTGGGGGTGGAATTTTACCCCCAGCCCGGGTAAAACAGGCTTTCTGTCTTGGCACAGAATAAGAGAACAAACAGTAGCATCTAAATGATTGATTTGTTGGATTTAGTCATTGGGGGTGGAATTTTACCCCCAGCCCGGGTAAAACAGGCTTTCTGTCTTGGCACAGAATAAGAGAACTGTTAAAGTGACACGCAGCTAATTCCATCACTGGAAGACTGAAAAACAGAGGGGTCTTGTGGACGGCTTAGGCTAGGGTAGCTGTGGAGACTTCCTTGCCTAAACGAATTCATTCAGACCACACAAAAAAAGCCATTCTGAAAGGTTTCGAGTCCACAGGATGATACCCATC
>NW_015168053.1:668358-671280 GCF_001447785.1 Gekko japonicus
AGGGCCCCTCATGGGGCTCGGCAGTAGAGCTGCAAGGCCGGCGGTGGTGGCCGGGACCGTTGGGGGCGGGGTGTGTGGCCATATGACACACTTCCAGTGATGTCAGGGGGTGTGGCCTTATGACACACTTCCGGTGATGTCAGGGGGTGTGGCATGTGCTAATGAGTTATGCTAATGAGTTCCCCTAGCTCTTTTTCTACGAAACGACCTCTAGGCGTTATTTAATGCTGCAAGACCATAGTGTGGTCAACTAAAAAAAGGCATAGAAGCTCTTTGACGCTAAAAGTATTTCCACCATTTAGAGCACATCTTAATTAGGAGGACTAAGAACATAGACAATTTCCACCATTTAGAGCACATCTTAATTGTGAGAACATAGTAAAACTAAAGCAGAATAAGCTTGCTCTAAAGCTGGGGCAGGGGGCAGGAAGTGAGTTTTCCAGAGCATTCAAATTCTCACTGCATATGTACAATGGGGCAAGATCGCTCTGTGGCCCCTGCAGAATTTGTATGCAGCCACAACTCACCGTGGCTTCACTGGGAGACCACTGCAGGTCTTCCACTGATTTAGTGTGGGCTGTGAAAGGCCGCTGATCTACAAACCACGAGCCGTCCTCCTTGGGTGTCCACAAATGGATATTTTTGTTGCAGTCACCAGTTAGAAGAGTGCCTGAAATGGATGACACCGAGTATCTTGAATTACAGTCCAACTGCCTTAAGGTCTTCCCGCTTCCTTGGCAAGGCCAATGACACCCCACACCCTTAGCATTTCCCGTCCCAGTTACCAGGTTTCTTGGGGGACCAGTCCATGGCAAACCCTTCCACCATATGACCAGCAAAGGAAAAGATGGGTTTGATTTTAGCCTGCTCTTCTCGCAGGAAGGCAGCCATCACTTGAGGGTCTGACACAGCGACTAGGGCTTGGCGTAGGTTGTATAGTTCCACCTGCCCTTTCTCGGACCAAACGGCTGCTATCTGTGACCCACCAAACTCTGTCACCTATTAAGAAAAAGGCAGTGAGGTGCATTTAAGTGGAGAGCTGGGTGACAGAGAGCAGAAAGGGGTTAACCAGGCAGGGAATATGAGCCATACCCGAACTCTGTTAATACCCCCATAATGGGGGACCATGGCCAGTTCCAGCTGGGGTTTTTTCTCTTCATCATCGTCGTCGTCGTCGTCATCATCTTCACTGTCACTGCTGCTCTCTGCCCCCAAACCTTCCTTGCAGGCTTGTTTGGTTCCATGGAGGTTGTGCATTTTCATGACCATCAATCTAATGGGGTGGGGGGGGAGGAAAGAGAATGGCATTTATTGAGACTATTGAATCAGATTTATGCCCGTGCTTGCTTAAAATGTCATTGGTTTGCTGGATGAGAGGCCCCATTCTATATTTTATTGGAATATCTTCAACCACCTCTGAAAACAGACTTGAGGCAGTCTCACCTGTTGGCATTGGCAGACTCAGCCTGGGTTCCGGCACAAAGGAGAAGACTCAGCGGGTAGCTAGTTCGATTTTCTCCAAGGGCGTCTCGCAAGATGTCGAAACTCAAGCAAGGAGCACCTGGGTTTGGGTGGAGAAAAAGAGAATCTGAATTACTTTCTACCACAATACTCTTATAGCCCCATAGTTAGATCTTGTCACTAATTCAGTCCTCTTTTAGACACTCAGAAGGCAACTTTAGAAAAGTGGTCAAAGGGCTTTAAGGGACCACTTATCTGCTTCAGGTGATCACCTGCATACGCTCTGGGTCCTCCTAATCTTACCTAATCACTTTTACTGACAGCTGAGTAATTTAATAACTTGATCATCCACCTGCCTCCAGGTATGCTTGTGACAGGAGTATCTTCCAACCTAAACCTTGCCAATCCCAGTAGAAGGATCACTTGCACACCTAAGACTCACAGGATTCTCACACCAGAGTAATAACCCAAATTCATGCAGCCCACTTGGTGACCATCTCCAGCAGCACCCCATATATGTGATCTACACATCATATCTATGTTACATAGGGGTCATTTTGTAGAAAAAGAGGTGCTCATTAGCATAACTCATTTGCATATGCCACACCCCATGACATCACCGGAGGTGTGTCAGAAGGCAACACCCACTGCTCAGGCTCCACCCCAAAAATCTCCAGGTATTTCCCAACTCAGAGCTGGTGAGCATACCTGGAGAAAAAGCTGGGATCCACTGAGCTTTGCAGCACGATCCTAAGCCGAGCGGCCATGCCAGCTTTCCCAGATTAGAGTCCACACTCCTAGCCACTATACCAAACTGACTCTCTTTTTAAGAGTTTTGAGTCTGAGTTACTAACAATGATAGCTCATGAAGAATGGGCAATTTTGAGAATCGGTGTACATAAGTTTGAACAAAGAACACTGTAATTTGTCATAATTAAAACTGCTAACCATAGATGTGAGATCAGAAAAGGGCAGATGTAAAAACACATGGAATTCTAAGTGGGCTTTCAGTACGACTCTAAACATCAATGGACTTGGAAGGATATGGATTTCCGTGTTTGCCTCCGATTGGCACAGTGCCTAAATAGTCAATATATATATGAAGCTTCTCCTCTTCAAATTAACCCAGATTCTGTCAGAACTACTCAGCTCCAGAAAGCATGAGCTCAGAATCCAACAAAGTATTAGCCGTTAGGCATAAGACTATCCATAAAGTAAGCCACACTTTTTATGTCACACATTTTTTCCCATTTCTGAAGCATCACATCCCTGAACAGTCAGGCATCCTTTGAAAAACAAATCAGAGTTAAAACCAGACAGGGTTTCCAGTGACGGAGAAACTAGATTGTTTTCTGCAAATGAAATAATAATTTGCAGCTCTTCCCCTTTTCTGCAAATGAAATAATAATTTGCAGCTCTTCCCCTCACCCCGAATTATTTACCACCTACCAGAGTAGTTAA
>NW_015168053.1:672578-678215 GCF_001447785.1 Gekko japonicus
CCCCCCCCAACTCCCGGAGCGGCGCTCCTGCTCCAAATGATCCCTCCCTCCCCCTTCCCATTCCCAAACGCGGCGTCCAGACCAGGCCGTGCTTCCTCACCTGTCCCTGCACGGTGGTAGAGCCGATACGCTCCTTCATCCATCACCAGTTCCTCTCCAACCCCCCCCAACTCCCGGAGCGGCGCTCCTGCTCCCAATGATCCCTCCCTCCCCCTTCCCATTCCCAAACGCGGCGTCCAGACCAGGCCGTGCTTCCTCACCTGTCCCTGCACGGTGGTAGAGCCGATACGCTCCTTCATCCATCACCAGTTCCTCTCCAGGCGCTGGGGGAGGGCCCTGCCCGGGCACGTAGATCCCTCTCCCTTGAACCTTCCCTGCCTCCTCTTTCCCCCCTTGAGCCTTCTCTTCCATTTCCATGCCTTCCTCTCCATCACTGCTGCCAGAGCCACTGCTGTCCTCATTCCACGTGCTAGCATCTTCCATCTTGGATGAGGGCAACAGCCCCGCCTACCTGTACTCTGGCGAGATTCAGCCTCCCTAACTGTCGTCGGTGTTTGTGCGACCGCTCACGCGGTGTTCCCAGAAGGGGAGCGCCATTTTGGAAAAGGGAAATAACGCCTGCAACCGTTTGGGAAAGTGGCCGGCACTCTCTCCCACTAGAGGTTCAAAGACATGACCCCCCTCTCCCCCAAAAAGCCCTTAACGGTCAAACTACTCCCTCCCCAGGCAATCAAAATTTAGGTAAGGAAGTGCAGGAGCTGTATTAAGTAGCGCGGGTAGAAACCTAGGTTTTTTATAGAGTCGCTAGAACCGCCATCTTTATTAAGGGAAATCGGTCTCTACCCTTAGCAGCGGCGGGTAACGGGCCTCTCGGGCCCCCGGGGGGGGGGGCTTGGCAAGCCTACGCATAGCAGAAGAGGGGGAGAAATTTCATTTTAGTGGTGACGGAGTGGAGTAATTTTTCAGAGCGGTAGCCGGTAACTCGTCATAGGAACGAAGTAAGTGGTTCTCACCGGAAACGGTAATCGGCTGGTACCATTTTGACTGCGGGTAGAGAACGACTGTAGTCATTTTGGAAGACTTTACCCCGGATTGCCGCCATCTTGGAAAAGGGCATTTCCCCCTCCCCCGGAAGTCTTGAGAGAGGCCGCCGTCTTCGAAGCGTATCCATTTATTTCGTAGGAAGGCCGTTTTAAGTAAGGGCAAGCGTATCACGAACATTTTGGAAAAGGGCAATTGGCGCTCTGTCTCCATCTTGTATGAGGGCGATATTTTTGAGGCGCCATTTTTGAAAAGGGCACCAGGGGGTTTTATCACCGTGGTGATCGCGCATTCTCCGCAACCCTATTGATTCCAGCACGCGTTTGGTTTAAAGTGCTAGGAAATGTTTAGTTGCGTCTCTCCACCGCTGGGGGCCCGTCTCTTCTTCCACGGCTGACCTCATTCCTCTCCCCGCTAAATAGTTACCCTAATTGCATTCAGAATCCGCCGCTTCCGCACACTATCCTCATACTAATTAATTAACTCTCTGGGTAAAACCTATAAAATTATCTAATTAAGGTTGTAATTCTGACTTCTGAGATTAGCAAATGTTGCAGAAAAACAAACCAATCACGTCCTCCTGACATAACATTCAAATAATCTATGTTGTGCCAGTGTCTGTTTTGTTGGTGCTTTATTTAAAAGAGGAAAGCTTTGGTTCTCTTTTTAAACGCAAACATTCCTCCGAAGAGCAGAGGATGGCGCCTATGGGGCGTCCTCCATTTTATCCTTAAAATAATCCTTTGAGGTAGGTTACACATTATAGCCTTACAGCCTGCCTTTCTGTTCCAAAGTATACCCAAGGCAGTTCACGGTGGGGTGGGCACAAAAAAGGAAATGCTATCAGTGGAAAAGGCGTTAAAAGCAATCCATTTAGAAACAGGTTTTGCTCAGAGAATTAGCTCAAGGTCAGGCAGCGGACTTTGTGACTGAGAAGGGACTTGAACCCAGGTCTTTAATCCAAATCCTTCGCTCTGGCTATGGCACCATACTGCACTGTGCTGCTTTATGGGTGTCACGGCACCTGTCATTGTGTTTTCTGGCACCCACTTGATTCTTTCCCATCAAAACAAAGCACCAGTCCAAGCTTTCCTCCACCTCATTGGAGCAGATGTTTCAAAAGAGCCCAGTTAGCAAGGAGGCTGAAGTTGGTTCCTTATTCGCACTTCCTTATTCATTCCTTATTCGTTACTTATTCGTGTAGTCATTCAGAAACACTAGGGAGAGTGAGTTGGAAAGCTCTGAACCCCAAAATAAGGTCTGGACCACCACATATCATATACCCCCACATTCACAGGACTCTCCCCTTCGAGGGGACATATGCGGTGTGAACCCCAAAATAAGATCTGGACGGTGGTGCAGTGCCCCCAGGACAGTCACACAAGCAGACACTGGGGCCAGGCTGCACCCCACAATAATCTTTGGACCACCCCAAATGACACATTACTTTGGAGCAGCTGGCACCGGAACCGTGCTTTGGACCAGCACACCGCATATGTCCCCTCGAAGGGGAGAGTCCTGTGAATGTGGGGGTATATGATATGTGGTGGTCCAGACCTTATTTTGGGGTTCAGAGCTTTCCAACTCACTCTCCCTAGTGTTTCTGAATGACTACACGAATAAGGAATGAATAAGGAAGTGCGAATAAGGAACCAACTTCAGCCTCCTCAGTTAGCATTACCTTTGTGTCTTCAGGCAACACCTTTTTGGAAAAGGAGGCTTCCATAATAGGAGGATGCTGGATCTGGAGCCCCCTAATATTTTGTGCACCCTCTCTATGTTTTGTGATTGGACTGAGCCCCTGTGGCAGCCATTTTATGGCAGCCACTTTGTTATGGCCTCCCCCCCCTCACTTGGGAGCCATTTTCTTGTGGTGTCCAGTACCTATTCTAAAATTTTGAAAATGCCCACAGAGATTGGTTCCATGTGAGGTTAATGAAATTTATTGTTAAGGACTTTTTAAATAGCTGGGTGGATGAAAACGACAGTAAAATTATGGACAGAGGGTTAGATAATCTGTATTTAATATCAGTTTTTACATTGGCTGTGCACAATAGTAAAGATTATTGTATCTTTGAGAATTTATAAAGTGTTCTTCCCTCAGCTGTGAATAACCATTGATAAACTATCTTGGGATAGACAGCAGGCCTTCCTGGGGGGTTGCCAATCTCCAGGTGGTGGATGGAGATCTGCTATTACAGTTCATCTCCAGGTAACAGATCAGTTCAGCTGGAGAAAATGACCACTTTGGAAGGCGGACTCTATGGTATTATGTCCTGTTGAAGTCCCTGTTGGAAGTGGAGACAGAGAGGTCAGGACACGCAGAGCATCCTGATATTATCCCTTTGAAGTAGGATAGTATTCTTAGGGATGAGACTTCCTTCTCTCTCTCTCTCTCTCACACACGCACACACACTCCTCTCAAGAAGGAGCATGCTCTCCTTCTTTGGCATGGGCACCAGGGATGCAGGACATGCATTCTGCATCCATCCGTAGCTAGTCAGATTAGATTCTATTCCTGTCTCTCACCTATACCATCTTATAGGTGAGGGACAACCCTACTTCAGCTAGCTTAACCCCCCAGTGTACCCTTATGAATTAACCAAGGCCATTGCAACTAAGCCGCATGCTCAGGTAAAGACATATAATTCACAGGCAGTTATCAGTGCCTTTTCAAAAAAAGAAAGCCAGCCCCCCTCCCCCCAGTAGTCATTAAATACTGTGTCACGTTCCTCATAATCATCTAACCTGAAGCCTCTTTTGGTTTGAAGGTGCTCTGGTGAATTCCAGCAGGATGAGGTGGCTTGCTTGCTTGCTAGAGAGAGAGGAGGTTCGCACTTCCCTGGTGAGTTATATTGTACAGATTCACTAGCCACTGAAGCAATTTGTGCCTCTGTGTGAGTAGTACGTTTGGAGGCTAAATTCCTGGAGATTTGGGGGAGGGATTGCAGTGGGGTATGCTGTGTAGACCCCCATCTGCAGCCGCTGTTTTCTGCAGGGAAACTGATCTCTGTAATTTAGAGGCCAGTTATAATTCTGGGAGACTTCCAGGCTCTGCCTGGAGCTTGGCGACTCTATTTGAGGCTATTTATGACAAAGTTGTTTTTCTGGTGTGTCTGACAAAGCCTACCTGTGACCGAACTCCTGTGAAACTAAAGACAATGGGAAAGATACTTATTTAATAATTCCCTTAGAAAAGAGATTTCTTGAGGTGGATATGAATGGGAAAATATACCTTACTTAACAGTGTTCCCTCTAAGCTGAGTTAGTGTGAGCTAGCTCACAGTTTTTTAGCCTCCAGCTCACAGATATTTGTCTTAGCTCAGGAAGGAGGGCTCCAGAGCAAACTGATTTATGCAGTCACCAAATCGCTCGCTCACAACTTTAAGGCCCGTAGCTCACAAAGTAGAATTTTTGCTCACAAGACTCCACAGCTTAGAGGGAACATTGCCTTACTATCCTGGAAATGGTGACTGATTGGAACCCGCTCTCCCGTTCAGGAATCAAATCCCTAAAAACAAGAGCTGCCAACTGAAAATCAAAATTTGGAAGCGTGGACCCAGACCAGTCTCAGCAGTTTTTGGCAGCCAAGGGTAGGTGGGTGAAACTGAGTGTAAAAGCAGCTTCATTTAATGTGTACAGTTGGGGTGGGGGGAATCATTTAATTGAGCAGTGGTCCTAAAATAGCAGAATGTCCTCAGTTTTATCCATGTCTTGATAGTCAACGTTCCTGTATGTGTAGGGTTGCCAGCCCCCAGGCTGCGAAATTCCTGGAAATTTGGAGGCAGAGCCTGGGGAGGGTGGGGTTTGGGGAGGAGAGGGTCTTCGTCTGGGATGGAATGTCATAGAGTCCTCCCCTCCAAGACAACTGTTTTCTCCTGGGGAACTGATCTCTGTAGCCTGGAGATCAGTTATAACCAGGGCTATTTTTGGGCAGGAACGCACAGGAATGGAGTTCTGGCTGGCTCTCAAGTTGGCCACGCCCAGCAGGAACTCATTAGCATAATAGGCCACACCCAATAGCAGAAACTCATTTGGGCTGCAGTCACA
The DNA here is from genome assembly GCF_001447785.1 of Gekko japonicus. Classification (NCBI taxonomy): domain Eukaryota; kingdom Metazoa; phylum Chordata; class Lepidosauria; order Squamata; family Gekkonidae; genus Gekko; species Gekko japonicus. The sequence goes on from NW_015168053.1 coordinate 677,670, forward strand.
CGGAGCATAAGCCACGCTACAGAGCTGGAAGAGAGGCGGAGTTTCCTGGCGCAATCACATGGCAACATCTGGGAAGTGTAGGGCTCCCAAGGCTAACCCGTCGCTAAACGCCGAAAAAGCAGAGTAAAAAACCAGTACTTACGAGGTACTAGTTTCCGGAAACCGTGGGGCAAGGGCGGGCGTATGATCGTGTTTCCGGTGGCATCCGGTGCCCGCCCATGCCCCATTGCGAAAAGGTGGGTTTTTTTCGAGTTCTCCAGGGATGCGCACAAGCACCCAACGGAGCATGTGCATACTTTAGTTTTTTTAAAAAAAACAACGCAACTGAGCAGCTCGCTAGGACCTGAGTCGTGCAGAGAAGAGGAGAGCAGCCAGAAGAAACGCAACACAGAGCGCACAGCTTGAGGCGAGAGAGAAACAGATAGGGGGAAAGGGGGAAAGGTAGAAGAGAAAACGGCTGAAGTGAAGCCCAGAAGGGGGGAGGGCTGCGGTGGCAGAGTAGGAAGTCTGCTTGGGGAAGGGGGGGCAAAGCCGGGAAGAGGTGAC
>NW_015168053.1:679452-700418 GCF_001447785.1 Gekko japonicus
GTCCTAGCATCTCCTTTGTTTTGCACAAAGGTCTAGTAATAATAATAATAAAAATGGAGCTGCGGTGGCTCAAGTGGTTAAGACGCTGAACTGCAGGCTGTGGAAGGTCAGTAGTTCAGCAGTTCGAGACCCGGGTGCCGCATGACGGAGTGAGCTCCCGTCTCTAGTTCCAGCTCCTGCCAACCTAGCAGTTTGAAAGCAAGAAATTGCAAGTAGATAAATTAAGACGCTGAACTGCAGGCTGTGGAAGGTCAGTAGTTCAGCGGTTCAAGACCCGGGTGCCGCAAGACGGGGTGAGCTCCTGTCTCTAGTTCCAGCTCCTGCCAACCTAGCAGTTCGAAAGCAAGAAATTGCAAGTAGATAAATAGGGACCACTTTGGTGGGAAGGTAACAGCGTTCCGTGCGCCTTGGTGTTTAGTCATGCCGGCCACATGACCACGGAAATGTCTTCGGACAGCGCTGGCTCTTCGGCTTTGAAACGGAGATGAGCACCGCAACCCTAGAGTCGGACTCGACTGGCTTTCGAGCAAGGGAACCTTTACCTTTGACTAGTAATAATAATTTAAAAACTGAACATGGCAGAACTTTTGGCTGTCTGGGCCTCTTTACGCACAACTCTCTTGTCTTCCCGTTCCGTTCTCTCGAGCCCCAGGGACGGGCCACAGTCCTCCCCGGCTGCTTCCGATTGATTCCCAGCCCTGCAAGCTGCCATCCATCCTCAGCAGGACCATAAATTGCTAACAAGCGTGTCCCGAAGCCTGCCGGCTGCCGCGGCTCAGCCAGAAAGTTGCTGTGTGCAGTCAAGCGGGAGGGCCGCATCCCGTGATGTGACAAGGCAGGAAGCGGACAGGCTGGCTCTGTCGGGGTGGTGGTGGTGGTGGTGGTTTGAAGCTGGCTGCTGGCGACACTGACAACGGGAGAGGGCAAAGCTCAGCCACGGTTTCCAAGGTGTGCGTCTGTGGGGAAGAAGCTGGAGATGACAGCCGGGGAGGAAGAAAGGAAGGGCTTCGGTCGGGGGCACGGCAGTGTGGGCCGTGTGGGAGTAATGTGGGCTTCAAGCAAGCAGAGATGTGGCAAAAGCCCCGTGTCCTTTGAAGAGGAACGCCACTCGTCGTACGCGCTTCAGAGCAACCAGGCTCGGCCCTCCCATTCGGCAGGGGGAAGTGGCCCGCCCCAGGTGGAAGCCTTCTAGGCTGCCGTTAGAGTCCAGCAAATTGTCAATTACTTTAATTTATATTTTTATCGCTGAGAGGAACCAGCTCCTTTTCAGCTCTCCGTCTCGGTGCGTCAGAGGAGACTTTTTGTGGCCGAGGGGAAACACTGCCCAAGGTTGCTAGCAAGAATTGGGAAGCCTTGCTGCCTTTCAAGACCATTTCTTCTGGCTCTTTATGTAGCTGTATGATTGACAGGCTACAAAGACGGGGGAATAGTTGTGAGATTTCTGCCTCTGACACAGCCCCTGAGGCCACCCACTTCATCTGTGTAGGATCCCCAACAGCTCTGCTGAAACTTAAACCTCAGTAGCGGAGCTGCGAAGCATATCTCTGCCTGAGATTCTGGAAGAGTCAGGCCTGGATTGGTCTGTCCACTGGGCTGATTCAGAAGTCCTTTCTTTATATATGCTAATAAACTGCCCCCCCCGGGGGGCACAGGAAATATTATTAGCAGGGCATACACCAGCTAATCCTGCATAAATAGCCCCTTAGAGACTTGCAGAAATCCATTTTTTGGAAGGGGATTGATTTGCTTTCCATATTGTGTTTCCTGCTCAACTCCCAACAGCTTTATCTTATTTATAACATCTGTAGCACTTTGTAGCACAGAACAAGGTTTGTGAATGTTTGTCTCCTAACAACAACCCTGTGAAGCAAGTTCTTAGGCTGAGAGACCGTAACTTGCCCAAGGTCACACATGCGGCAGAGCAGGGACTTGGGATAGCGGTTCACATCCAAGGCCGTGCACAGACCGAAAAGCAGTGGGGTGATTTTCTTCTTAAAGGTACCTCAGCATGAGCCCAGGTCCGTTATTAGTTGCTTGATAACTCTACAAGCGTAACAAGCTCCTCTGGTGCCCTGGATTAGGCCTCCTGCTCCGCCAAAGTGAGTGGCTTTTACTTGTAGGCACCCAGGCACTGGGCTATGACTCCCTAACAGTCCAAGCTGCAAGCAGAACTTCTCTTGACATTTGACTAAGTCAAAGACATTTGACTCTTGCTTCTGTTTTGAGGGGCTTGTGTAGAAGTCAGAGCCCTTTTTGAACTTGGTGAACCCTGTTACTTTCCGGTACAGCCAACCTGTGTGTGCGAGTTCTGGTTTTTACAATAATGTGTCTGCCAAGGAATCAGTTCTCCAGGTGAGTGTTCTATAACTCTGGAGCCTGTCCCTAAAATGGCTAATCTCCTCTGGCCCTTGGCCCTTGGCCCCCTCCCTTGGAAATTCCTTTTGCCAAATGCACCCCCAAACCTGTTTGATTCAGCACCCCCATCTTTTTCTGCCAGGGCTGAATGCACACCTTGATGGCAGGCAATGATGTCACCTGTGCCTTTGAAATGCGGGCTTTGTGCCCACCTGGGTTGGCAGGGAAGTGTCAATTAAGGGAAAAGGCTGGATCCATCCAGGCACCTGGAAGTTGGGATGGATTCCTGCCCAGTTAGCACCTGGGGGTGACAGGAAGTCTTTACAGGCCAGGGAGGACTCTGGTGAGCGGTAATGGCTTTTGTGCCAAGCTAAGTTCCAGATTTTCCAGTCAGGTGGCTGCTGTTACATCAGTGAGAAGCTCTGCCCAGGGCCTTACCCCCATGCCACTGCAGAGGTGGCTGTTCTTTTGTTGCCGGAGAGGACGAGAATGTAAATCTGAGACACTGTTTGCAGTGTGACCGCTAGGTGGCACTCTGATTTCACAGCAGCCAGGCCCCCCAGCCCCGTCGAACTCAATCCTGTGCCTGCCGCAGCAGTGGCAGCTGCCCCTTCGGAGCCTCTGCAGAGCGGGTGCCCGGGACAGAACGGTGGTCTCATCGGCTGGTCATGTGGGCCAGCCCTAACCACAGCTAGTTCCCCCATTCACCAGTGACAACGCAGCCATCCTGACTCCTTCACCCACTTCCTTCAAGCCCTCCCCAGTTGCCTTGGCCCAGGATGTTTATGGAAACCAGCTAGCGTGCGCACGGGGTTAATTCAGTGGGCTCCCTCTGGGACCGTGGGCCTGTCGATGTTGTAGCTTTTCCGCTGATTTCCCAATTTGCTATGAAGGCTAAATTAAGCATTGGCATCGCTTGTGGGTCTTGCCCGCCGCATACCAGGGAGGCGCTGGCACCTCGTGGGTCTGCGGCAGGCCTCCCTGGGGACTTGCCACCTGTCAGGGCTGCAGCCTGCATGAAAATTAACACTATTTACTGGATGCTTCGGAAACCAGGGAGGGGAGGACGGGGAGGGAATGAGGAGCAGCCTTCAAGCCAGCGCGTGGCAGAATGGAAATGGAGGCGAGGGGCTCTAGAGCCAGTGGCCTTGAAGGCAACAGAATACTTAAATAGAGACGGAATTGCAAAAGAGATGCAGATTCGCAGCTCAGCCAAACGAGCCAGCAAGAACAGGCATAGGGATCACCCCACCGGGATTTCTGCGCGATTTGTGAAGGGGGGTGCATGCGAGGCAACTGGAGCCGGATTGCTGGCGTGGCCCATCTGCCTGCGTTGCTGCCACCGTGCTGGCTGGTGACAGATGCTGTTTCCAGATGTTCTGTTGTAGTAAGTCAAAGCTTTGGTGTGGCAGCAGGGTGGCCAAGGGGGAACACGGCCTGGGCACCACTGAAAAGGAGAGCTGCCATGCGTGGAAAGCCTGCCCGGGTCTGCGGCAGATCCTTGCAAGCAGGAGGCGTTTGTGCACCCATCCACAGAGCTCACGCTGAGAGGGAAGGAGGTTCCCATCCCCCTGGGCCTTCACCCCTCTCTCTGTCCTGGCCTTGCTCCTTTGAACCTCAGCGGCAAGAGCCAATGTTGGCTTCTCCTGGGGACAGCCCCTTTGGAGGCCCCACCCCCTCTGGAACTCCCCTGGGATTGGAGCAATTCCTGTGGGAAGCTCCCTATCCAACCGGGACTCGTCATCACCTTGTTCCCCCACCTGGGCTCAGGGCTGCCTCCCAAGCTGCTCATCAGGCAGTGGGCTCTTAAAGGGCCAGTCCCAATCAAGTAGTGGAGCAGCGTCAAGGTGCCACATGAGTTGCTGCTTCCGTTCAAGGGTGGGTCCCTGGCTGCCCTCAGAGTTGGGGATCCTGGGGTTGTCAGCCTCCAGGTGGCAGCTGGAGACCTGCTATTACAACTGACCTCCAGGAGACAGAGGTCAGTTCCCCTGGGGGAAATGGCTGCTTTGGAAGGCGGATTCTATGGCGATATACCCCCTTGAAGTCCCTCCCCTATCCAAGCCCCGCCCTTCTCAAGCTCCACCCTCCATATCTCCAGGTATTTCCCAACCCAGAGCTGGCCACCCTAGTTCCTCAGGTCTCTGACATCAGCCTGATAGTTTGTTGGCCACTCTGAGCTCCTTTGGTGGCACAACCTTGTGCCTCTGGTATAGAGCAGCCATTGGCTATAGCCAGGTTTCTTCAGTTCTCAAATGAAAGGTGCTGAGGTTCAGCGTGCCTTAAAATAACCTGTTAATCGCAGCCCATCTGTTCACCGCCTTGAATCTCCACCCAGAAGCTTTCGGGTGAAATGGATACCACCCTTCTATAACATAGAGAGCATGCTGCAACTGGATATGTTTGTGTCGGTGTGTCCATAGTTTTGTATTTGCTGTGTAACTGGCATGCCAGGGCTGTTCATATGCCATTGTGTCTCTTTGGCTTGCATGGCTGTGCTGAGTTTGTGGCCAGTTGCTGGTATCCTTGTCTAGATGTGCACTTGTTAGGGGATTTGTGGCACATGGGTGCCTTTGAAAAGGTTGCAGCAAGACTGGGGTGTGTGTGTGTATGTGTGTAGGGGGGTACTGCATCTGAGCTGTTTGGTGTGCTTGCATGCAGTGTTCCCTCTAAGCTGAGTTAGTGTGAGCTAGCTCACAGTTTTTTAGCCTCCAGCTCACCTATTTTTGTCTTAGCTCAGGAAGGATGGCTCTAGAGCAAAATAATTTATGCGGTAGCCAAATCGCTTGCTCACAACTTTAATGCCAGCAGCTCACAAAGAAGAATTTTTGCTTACAAGACTTCACAGCTTAGAGGGAACATTGCTTGCATGATGTGCTTTTCCGATGGATGAGTCCTTTAATGTGCCTTGCACGTTCTGAGATTGTGTCTGTGTATGCAGCATAAAATGTAGTTGAAATTAAATGCAGTGTCCATGAGTTGTGATCATATGTATAAGCGTTTTATCGGCATGAAATGCGTGTATATGCGGGGGGGGGCTGGGGAGGGGGACTGCCGTGTATTTTTTATGGCATTTCTGTGTGTATTCCGGCAGACGCAGTAGGGCGCCGTAAGCACGCTTTCAGGGAGAATCCATGCAGTATATCTCTGTGATTTGTGTATGATTATCTGTTGGGACCGAGGAGCAATTATGCCCCAGTGTGCCCCATGGCTCCAGCGGCATTGTGTGGTAGTGTGTATGAAGTTGCATCTGCTCGGCGTGCTCCCATTTGTACTTGGAGGCTTCCAGGAAGCTGCGATGCGGCTGGCTCTGGGGAGAGGGCAGCAGCGATTTGTACGGGAATCCCATCCCTCATCGCCAGGCTCTCTATGAAATAGCTGCAATGTTCAGCCGCATCAGCGGGGAGAGGACGACTGAGGGAATCATTTTCTGTCTCTGAGCTGATAATAACTTGGTGTCTTGCAGCTGAGAAGTGTGGAGATGGTGAAGATTAAACCAGAGAAAAGGAAGAAAGAAAAGACGCAGAGGGAAAGGGGTCCAAGCGAAGACCGGGGGATCGGTTTAGTGTGTGTGTGTGGGGGGGGAATGGGAGTCTGTCGTTTAAGGATCAGCAATTGCTTGGAAGCACGTGGCAAAAGGATAGCTAGGCAGAAAGAAGGGTGGTTGGGTGGCAGAGGGCCACCCAGACCTTTCCTGAGGCCAGGCCAAAGTGGAGTTGGCTTCGACAGGACTATAAACAGAAAACGTCAGTTATGAAATACCTTTTATTGGGACCAATGGCAGTGTCACAGATCAGGGAGCAAGGTTTCGCGCTCCCTAGAACTCTTGATCATTAAGCAGAAAATTGGCGGGGGGGGGGCAGAAAAACATGCCATTGGGCATGATGGAAAAGCAAATTGCAGCCGTCTTCAGAGGGAGCATGGGAAATGCTACATAGACTTAATTAGGGTAAACCAAATAGGCGCAAGGAACCAAGATTTTAGGTTGCACCCAAGGCTGCTGGGAGAACGAAGCAGTGGCTGTCCTTCCTTTGAAAATAAAAAGCCAGTTGTAATATAGATTCTTTCTCTCTCAAGTGTTAATTGGCTGTTAATACAGGGTACCTCATAAAATAGGAAGTGGAAGTAAATAAACACCTAATAGCCTTTATATTTAGCAAAAAAAAAAGAATCACTCCACAGCCTTTATATTAGCAAGCAGGAAATTGATTTTAGATAGTCAATAGAAGCTGAATTGGATAGGGTTACCTAATAGTTAGGGTACGTAATTCCCATAGGTAAAGTACTATTGTTAGGCTGTAGATGGCCATCATTTCTAGTTGCAGAATCCCTCTCCTGGATGAATTTCCCCAAACCAGCAAAAAAATGTAGATAGCCATGTTGGTCTGTAAAAACAGATCCAGAAATATAAACATGTATGTACATTCCGCAGCTTTTACAGGGCAACAGGAATGTGTCTTTCAGACTGTATTCGGGGAAGCCCTGGTTGTTCTTCAGAAGCTTATCAAGAAGTCCTAAATAGGAAGATCAGTAGCAGCACAGCTACAGGAGAGGTTGGGTGTACTTTAGGTCACATCCTCCATCCAATCAGGCTGTCAGAGTGAACCAATAGGCCTGGCCATTGCCCTGTTTGAACTGTTTGCCCTAGAACATGACCCAGAATCCTTTGCCGCATGCAGGGTCCTGCAGCAAACAAGATGATGAGGAAAGGATGCTTTGCAGAAAGATATTGGCCCATATGGTAACTTCACCAAGCAAGCCAGGTGCCAAGGTAAGGTGTGGTATAAATCTGTGGTGTGCCCATGTTTGAAATCTGGTGTATATTTGGGGGGGGGAGCCCACAGCTAAGGAGAGACATTAGAAGGTTATAAAATTGTGAACAAAATGGGAAGAAAATGTTTCCTCGCTCTCCCTTAACACAGGATGTGATGATGGCTATTGGCGTATATAGCTTTAAAAGGGGATTAGACACATCTCATGGTGGAGAAGTCTGTTACCCGCTGTTAGCTGTGATGGGCAAATGGAACTTCTGCGTTCAGAAGTAGGATACTGCTACAAGTTTGGGGTTTGTGAATGGGTCTTTCGTATGGCCTTGGCCTGGTGCCTGGGGGGAAGCCAGAGCCCATGACCAAAGAAATTGTAATGTGACATAACAACCGTAGATAAATTCGCCTTAAGTGCTGGGGAATGGCTCTGTCCAAAGAGCCATCAGTCATCGGAGGAGGCAAGTCTGTGCCTATGGGAAGAAAGCGCAACTGTCACTCTGCAAGAGACAGAGAAAGAAGCAAAGAAGACTCCCCTGGGAGTTGGCTGAAGCACCCTGAGGGTACGGGATCTCTCTCTGGCGAGCTGATGAAGGATAATGGATCTTCCGCCTTGAAGGAGTGCCTCCTCGCCACCATCTGTGCTCAGTCCATGTACTGGTAAAGCAGACATTGCAACAATTCCATAAGACATTGCAACAATTCCGTGCTCTCTCCTCTGAAGGGAGCCATCTCCAGTAAGCCCTGGCCCCTGCAACTTCCTTGCACTTGGGTAAACAGGGTGTGCATAACAGTACCTTTGAAAGCCAGCTGCTAAGGTGCAAACAAAGGGGAGAGTGGATGGTGCCATGACGGTGGGTCTCCTGGGAACCTCTGTCGGGCCAACTGTGGGAACTAGAGTGGATGGTGCCATGACGGTGGGTCTTCTGGGAACCTCTGGCAGGCCAACTGTGGGATGCTGTCTAATCCTGCCAGGCTGTTACCTTTGTAAGAAGGCAGTTCTCCCCCAGGGTCAGGAGACAGGATGGGATTTCTTCTCTCCTCAGATACCGTCCTTGGTTTGAGCATGAGCAGAAGCCTTCCCCCAAGTCTTTGTCATACAGCACTTTGCTTCTGTTTGTGACAGTCTCTATCCCCCCACACTGAGGTCTGGGGTGAATAGTTCCTGGTACCTCAACGTAGGGTTGAGGATGGATAAATTGATGTGACTGCAAGAAGGAGAACCAGCTGTAGGCTGGCTGGCTGGCTGATTGGACAAGTGAGGAAAAGAGAGGTTAGCAGGTGGAGGAAGAAGTAAGGTAGTAATGCTAGATGAAGAGCCGTAGTAAAGGAGGAGGATTGCAGGGGAGGGTGTGCGTGTGAAGGGGAGGCATGACTGCACGCATGCTTACTTTGGCTTTCTGCACAACAGTTCTGTTACACCACAAACCCCATCTCATTTCCCACATGTTCTACAGGATCCAGGTGTGTTAGCTCAGGGTTGTGCTTTGGTGTCAGCTACGCTGCCATGGGGGTTGGGGAGCTCAGTCTGTGTCTGGTTAATTGCTAATGCATTCCTTTCTGTGCTTGTTCTGCTTTGTGCCGAAATGCTTATCTATACAGATGTGCAGGAGGGAGTTGTATTGTCTGAGTTTCTCATAGGTGCCGTGGGAGAGTGTTGGTTCTCAGCTTTAGCTACCTAACGGTCTCCAGGCTTTATCCCGCGTGCGGGAGGGTGCCTAATTGGCCAGTGCTCGGGGGGGGGTGCATACGAATACCCTTTATCCTATTATGCCCAAGGGGCAGCCGCCATTCTTAACAGTGCTTATGTTACTGCATCCTATAGCTCTGCAATAAAAGTATTACCGTTCCTGAATGCATGTACTTCGTTGTTGGCTGTGGGTTCTGACATTTGGCTGCTTTCTTCTGAGCAAAGTGAAATTCAGCACCTGGGAAAGGGCAACACTTTCCCCGCAGAGGTTATCTGCAGAATGCGCTGGCACGAGTCTTGCAGTGTTCATGAGATATTTTATTTTGCAATGCGAGTACTGACAAATGGCACACACCTCCACACCACCCTGTCTACATTAGTTGATGAACCTTTTAAAAGTTGAGTTTTTAAAAAATGCTTAGGACCACGGTGTGTGTTTTCCATTGCCGCATGACCACGATGTAAGAATGCTCAGGTAGCCTGGCCGTTCTTCTGGAAGTGGCAAATGCTAATAAGGCTACCATTATTCCTGCTCTCTGCCAGCCTGCTGGGTCTTGGAGCACAGCCTTGCCGCTTTGTGAATCTTCTCTTTAGTTTTAGTTGAGACTTGATTTTGCTTTGTTCTCTGGAGCTGGGATGCTTCTCCTTTCCTGAGCTGAAGCAGGCAGCCATTAAGTTTGTTTTTTAGAGGGACAAACAGCAGTTTTCAGGGTTGCCAGCTCCACTTTCAGCAATTCCTGGAGACTGGGGGGTGGAGCCTGGGGAGGATGGGATATGGACCTCTGTAGGATATAATGCCGTAGAGTCCCCCCTCCAAAGCAGCTATTTTTTTCCTAGGGAAAATGACCTCCGTTTTCTGGAGATGAGTTGTAATTCTGGGAGATCTCCAGACCTTACTTGAAGATTGGTAACCCTAATTTATTATCCCTTGTCCACATGGCACAGTGGTGAAACAGGAATGGCCCTCTTGTCATTGAAAAGATACTTCCGCTGGTTTGAGTTGTTGGGGGAAACTATCTAGAGCTACATTGTTACATCTTACAACTACAGACACATGGTCACACAACAATGGAGAATCCTCCTTCTTCTTGACCCCTAGAAGGAAATCACCTGAATACATTAACCAATCAATGCCATTTACTTTCCCGGGCTATTCTTGCACTGGCTGTCTGCCAGGTTTCCTTCCAGGTCAGTAAACAATAGCATAGAAGGTAAACAGGTTAACCCTATAATGGCTGGAATCTGGACCTTGCAACCCATACATTTCCAACATGAGTAACTCACCCTGCGCCCACATCCTGGCTCCCTATTGCAAACCAAAGCTTCCAAAAACCAACTGAAAGTTGATGCCATCCCTGGAGTTCTAGGCATCTTTGGAAGGGCTCAGGCAGCCAGGGGTGGTCTTAGCCACGGGGTATCTAGGAAGACCCTGCTGCAGTCTGGACTGCCTGAGACAAAAGCAGGGAGAGAGGGTGATCCGACGTAGGGCAGTGAGGACCCCCCCCTACACACACACTACAGTGGATGTCCTACACCACTGCACAGAGGGAGAAGACCACCACTCTGCATCTGATCACCCTCCCCTCAGTGACTCTGAACCATTATCTCGAGCTTTGCCCGGGGCTGCAGAATCACAAGAACAGCCCCTGCAGGCAATTGCTTGAGCACTAAGAAAAAGTCAATCCTTGTTAGGGTCATGGTCGGTCCCCAGTTAACCCAGAGTGCATTGGGCCTGCCACCACATCCTGCCCACCCCCCTTTCTCCAGTTCTACAAGTATCAGGCCAGGCTCGCTGTCCCCTCTGTCCGAGTTTGATGCCTTCGGCAAATAACCGAGCGCACACCAGTGTTTCCTCTCATCGTCACCTTCATTTCTTCTTGAGTTGAATCTAGGACGAGGCCTGGCCTGGCTGTCACTGTCTGCCTGAGAAAGATGCCTGTTTTAAGGCGAAGATTGGATCAGTTGCTTGCTGCGACACAGGGGGATGTTTACAAGAAAGTCAGAAACAAAGGCAAAATGCAATGACTTCTTACCACGGGCGGGGGAGGCAGAGGAGGCTGTGATGAGAGGCAGGTCTTTGTTGTCTCTCCCAGGGGAAATAAAGAAAAAAACCCTGCCTTTGGGTTTAATTTGCATATGCTAATTAACTACAGACCTGTTGAGCCGAAGGATCTACCTCTAGACGAGTATGAGAAATTCTTCACGTCTTTTGACATCCCTTCCCTACAAGAACACACGGAGTTCTGGCCCTGTATGAGGTTTCCCCTCATCAGGTGATTTCCCACAATGGCCCCTGAACACCCCATGACCTATGCCGTGCCCGAAGGGTACCACAGCAGCACAGGCAAAGTCAGGGTGAGAGGCACCCTACAGAGAAGTGCCAGTTCCAAACCCCCGTAATTAACAAGCATTAAAAGTGGGCAGAGCCTGGTACAGATGGATGTCGAATTTAAGGAATACAGCCATGTCTACACATCTTGGAGTTTTGGAAGGTGAACTCTGAGCCGCACATGCTTTGCATGCACAGTCTCCAAGATTCAGTTGCCAACGCCTCCGGTGGGGGAAAGGAAAATGCAGCATGGCGGCTGCGTATTTTGCAAGCAAAAACAAAAGAGGAGTCTTGTGGCACTTTAGAGACAACAGCTGTATTGTGGCATGAGCTTTGATGGGCTAGAGTACACTTCATTAGATGTATGAATTGAAACCTCGGCCAGAAGCTAGACAGATATAGACACAGGCATTACTTTAAAAAAATCCTGCAAGCAATTGCATCAAACGAGTTAGATGCAAGAGGTCCAGCCGAGACAACAGCAGTACTAACGATATGATCTTGCCAGGTCTTGCTAACATAATTTTGCACTCTTGGTGCAAGAGGGACCTGTAATCACAACAACTGGGTCCTAACTGGATAGTGTCAAGCTTTGTGATGCATTCTAATTCAGTTAGATTCAAGTCCAATAGCATCTTTAGATGCCGAAGAGATTTTCAAGGTGTCAGCTTTCAAGAGTCAAAGCTCCCTTCATCGGATATCATCAGGGATCAGACAAAGGGAGCTTTGATACGTGAAAACCTCTGCCCTAAAAATCTCACAAAGGTGCTACTGGACTCGAATCCAGCTCTTCCACTGCAGACCAACACGGCTACCCTCCTGAAACTATTCTAATGCAGCGGTCTTGTGCTGGTCCCTCCATGAAATGCTTCTGCTGAAGAATGGAGGCTTGTGATTCGGTAACAGCAGGGGTCATTTCCTGCAGGAGCACACAGGAGCGGAGCTCCTGCAGTAAAGAGCCCAGGGAGCGGGCACATGCAACAAGTCCCCACCCCCTGCTCCCAGCAGCCCTCAGTCAGAGCAAGAAGCAGCCAGGTAAGTTGCAGAGCTGCCCCCCCCCGGCCCCCTGGTCCAAAACAGCCCAGTGGCACCTTTAAGACCAGGTTTTATTCAGGTACAAGCTCTCCTTCCTCTGCGAGGACAGATCTGCACATTCCCCCCCCCAATAGCTAGCAATCCAAAACAGTCCAGTGGAGCCTGAGCGGTGGGTGTTGCCTTCTGACACACTTCCGGTGATGTCAGGGGGTGTGGCATATGCAAATAAGTTATGCTAATGAGTTATGCGAATGAGCTCCTGCAACTCTTTTTCTACGAAATGACCCCTGGGTAACAGAGCGTTCTGGTAGACTGGTCACCATGCCGCTGGTTTCTGAGTGTAGCCAGTCTGATGTCAGATTTGTGTCCATTCATTCTTTGGTGCAGATGCGGCCCTCTTTGTCCTGTGCAGGCAGCAAAAGGGCTCTGCTGGCCTGTATCACTCCAGGGGATGAGCAGATAAATGAGCCCCCTGATGGTATGGCTTACATTGTTAAAGTCCTGTAGTAGTGGACAGTTGCTCGAATGACTATGAGGACAGAGTTGGCATCTGGTTTTGTTGTGGGGTTTGGTCCTTGGGCTTCTGTCTCTGTTAGGAGGTCCATTCAGGCTGGTGCTTAGCTATTGTGGGTGGGGTGGGGTGGGGGCCCCATTCAGGGCTCTTTTTGTAGAAAAAGCCCAGCAGGAACTCATTAGCATAATAGGCCAGCCACACCCAACAACTGAAACTCATTAGCATATTAGGCCACGCCCCTGACAGCACAGCTCATTAGCACATTAGGACGCACCCCCATGTTACCAGAGGTGTGGTCATCCAGCCACACCCACCTTTTGCTTCTTATTCTGTTTACCTTGTTTGTTGTCAAAACCCAGGACATTTTTTGTAGCAGGAACTCCTTTGCATGTTAGGCCACACACCCCTAATGTAGCCAATCCTAATGAGTTTCTGCTGTTGGGTGTAGCCTATTATGCTAATATGTTCCTGCTGGGCGTGGCCAACTTGGGAGCCAGCCGGAACTCCGTTCCTGTGCGTTCCTGTCCAAAAATAGCCCTGGATAAGCCCAGCACCCAAAGCCTGTGAGGAAAAAAAGTGTAATGGTTGCCAGTGCCTGAAGTGTGAGGGAAAAGAAAATGGGATCGTTTTGTTTCAAATTAGACCAGGCTCAATTTAGCCAGTAGTCCATTCACCATCGTTAGGTATATAACCACTGTGTAAACTATTTGCTACCCAGCTGGAATTAGGTATTCACACTTTGAAACCATTACAGTCAGTTATCAATCACTCCCAAGAACAGATAATTGTGGATAGGTGGCTGCCTTAGTTAACAGGGAAATAAAACAGGAGTCCAGCAGCATCACCCGGCGCTGTCATGGGTCAGAGCTCACTTCATCAGATGCATGGTGTTCATCCATTAGGCAGATAAATGTGTTGTACTCAAAGCTGCAGAACAGATAAGGCAACCTAACATTATCCAGTTAGGGCCCAATAGGTGTTAAATTAGGTTGACAAGTCTAACAAGATTGCGTTCTTGCCAAATACTGCTGTTGTGAATGGTTACTCTGCTTATCTTGAATACACTTGAACTTTGCCTTAAAATGTCACATACAGTACCTCTTGAATTTCATGGCCGACGGTCGTTGACAGTTTTTCCTGTAGGCCATATAAATACGTTTGCCAACCGCAAGCACACACTGTACATCTGATGAAGTGGATTCTTGTCCACAAAAATCTTGTATAACTTCTTTGTGTAAAAAAATAAAATAAAAGGGCAGCAGGAGTGGGAGGGGAAGCAGAGCAGAGAGCCTAAGAGAGCTGCTGCCAGGAAGATCAGACTATAGACTGGATAATCCCATGGTCTCCCAGCTTCATATGTTCATGTTTGACCTTTGCACATGGAAACACTGAGTGGATGTCAGCTTGGGGTTCTCTTGTCCCTTATTTATTGTGGTTTAAAGGGGTAACATTTGAACATAAGAATATAAGAACATAAGAGATGCCAATGTTGGATCAGGCCAAAGGCCCATCCAGTCCAACACTCTGTATCACACAGTGGCCAGAAATACCAGTGCCATCAGGAGGTCCACCAGTGGGGCCAGGACATTAGAAGCCCTCCCACTGTTGACCCCCCCAAGCACCAAGATGACAGAGCATCACTTGCCCCAGAGCCCCTATCTATACCTTGTGGCTAATAGCCACTGATGGACCTCTGCTCCATATGCTTATCTAATTCCCTTTTGAAGCCGTCCATGCTTGTAGCCGCCGCCACCTCCTGTGGCAGTGAATTCCAAGTGTTAATCTCTCTTTGGGTGAAGAAGTACTTCCTTTTATCCGTTCTAACCCGACCGCTCAGCAATTTCATGGAGGGCCCATGAGTTCTTGTATTGTGAGAAAGGGAGAAAAGTGCCTCTTTCTCTACCTGCTCTATCCATTTGCATGGTGCCATTAAGGTGTTAATAGTTTCACCAAGGCTATTTATGGAAATGTAGGCATAAACAAACTTTTGAGTGACACACAACTCCTCGTAGGGCAAAATCGCTGTGATTCCATTAAACCAGTCAGCATCCAAAAATCACTCATAAGAATATTGGCTTTGCCATCGAGAAGAGGGGATGGAATGAATTGTATCAGCATGGTGTAGTGGTTAAGAGTGGCGGACTCTGATCTGGAGAACTGGGTTTGATTCCCCTCTCCTCCTCTACTTGAAGTCTGCTGGGTGACCTTGGGCCAGTCACAGTTCTCTCAGAGAACTCTCTCTGCCCCCACCTGCCTCACAAGGTGCTTTTTGTGGGGAGAGGAAGGGAAGGTGGTTGTAAGTTGCTTTGAGACTCCTTAGGGCCGAGGAAAGTGGGATACAAAACCAACTCTTCTTCTTTTTCTTTTGTTTTTTTAAAACACCATAGGGCAACCATGCCCGGTCTGTACACGTGTGGGGCAGAGTTGGAATAAGGGAGGGGGCTATGAGAGTTGCACATTAGAAAGAACACAGGTTGGGCCTGGGGTCCCCTTTTGGATTGCCAGCTCCAGATGGGGAAATTCCTGGAGTTTTGGGGGTGGAGCCTGGGGAGGGCGTGGCTTTGGGAGATGAGGGGCCTCCGTGAGATATAGGGGCGTAGCCTCCATTCTCCAAAGCAGCCATTTTCTCCAGGGGGAGCTGATTTCTGCAGCCTGGAAATCAGTTATAATTCTGGGAGATCTGGACCCTAACCTCCATCCTATGTCCTGTGTAACAGGCACAAATGAGTTATTATGGGCTCTCTTCAGTTCCTGTGTGTACAGTGCTGATTGGATCGTGACTCTGGCGTGCCTAGAGAAGGGCCGTGAGCCTCCCACACCCCCATGCGGTTTTCCTGACTAGCAATGGGTCCTGGTTCTTTCTATTTATTTTTTCATGTCATTTATAGCCTGCATTTCTCACTTGGACTCAAGGTGGATTACACAGAGTGAGCCCATACAATCGAAAAGATGGGGTATTCAGTAAACAATACAATAGGATTAGGGCTGTAGAACACATCAGAAATCTAAACACAGAACTGAAGCAAAGCATAAGTCTTAACATAATACATTTTGTGCTCTTTGGCCCAATGGGGAAAACTATGCATATACTTGTCAGTTTCCCCAACACCCTCCCCCTGGATTATTTCAGGACAGGATATTCAGGGGTAGAGGGGAGGTTGAAGATCCTTCTTCACGTATGTAGCGATCTGTATTGAGAAGGCACCAAGGTGGCTCAGATGCTGAGCTGCAGACCAGAAGGTCGGTAGGTCGGCAGTTCGAGACCCGAGTGCCGTGTGACTGAGTGAGTTCCCGTCTCTGGCCCAAGCTCCTGCCAACCTAGCAGTTAGAAAGCAAGAAATTGCAAGTAGATACATAGGTACCTCTTCGGTGCGAAGTTAACAGCGTTCTGTGTGCCTTGGCGTTTAGTCATGCTGGTCACATGACCACGGAGACGTCTTTGGACAGCACTGGCTCTTTGGCTTGGAAACGGAGATGAGCACCGCCCCCTAGAGTTGGATTCGACTGGCTTTCGAGCAAGGGAAACATTTACCTTTACTGTATTGAGAAGAACCACATGCTGAGGAACTGAGGGAATCTGCAACTCACTCACTGAGGCCACAGGGTGGGATTACCAGACCCAAACTGTGAGGTGGGGCAGAATTTAATAGCAAGAAGGGCTGTGGATCAAAATGAAGTGGGTGGGTGGGTCATAGGCTCACGTGGTGGAATAAGAGAGAGGCCATGGTCCTGGTCTCTCAACCTGCCTCACTGGGTTCCCTAGGATTTAGGGTTGCCAGCTTCCAGGTAGTGGCTGGTTATCTGCCAGCATCACAGCTGGTCTCCAGATGTTTGAGATCAGTTCTGCCCCTGCTCAGGCCCCTCCCATCCCCAAACCTCCCAAATCTCCAGGTGTATCGCAGTCCAGACCTGGCAACCCTGCTAGGGCTAATCACCGACTCTGAGCCTCAGTCCCCCATTTGTAAAACAGGAATACAAGATGAAACACAATAAAAACAAAACAAAATTTGAAAAACACTTTGCAGATTCATTAAATGCCCTGTACAGTAGATTGCCGCTGTGATCTCTCTGCCGCCTCCGCCTCCCCGTCCCCAGCTGAACTGCGAGTCTTTCTCCCCCTCCTTTCCCCCCTCCCAGCAGGGAGGCCTGCATCTCCAGCCCAGCTCCTTCTCCAGGGAGCACGGAGTCATCCTGGCTGTACAAATAAAAACCCCTGACAAGTTGAAAAGCAAAACGGAGGTGCCTGACCATGCCCAGCAGGGGGTGCTAACCCCACCCCACCCTCCTCCATCTTCATTTCTGGGGTTTTAGTTTCACTTGGTTAGATCAGGAAATGTTTGGAAGCCAGGACATTTACACAAAGGAAAACAGGAGTCCGGTGGCCCTTAACAGCTAATGAAATTTATTCCAGCATGAGCTTTTGTGAGTCAGAGCTCACTTCTTCAGAGGCTTATCGGAAGGGGAAATGTTTGGTTGTGAATGCTCCCTTGCATTAAAAAAAAAAAAGCTCCATGCAGACAGAAAAGAAGCACAGCAGGGAGAAGCACTGTACCGATTTTCTGTCTGCAGGGAGTTTTTAACAGGAGGGATACTCTGGAATGTGATCCTCCGTGATACTAGTCCGTTCTACAACCTCATTCCCGCTGTATGTGTAAACCAGAAGCGGGGAGGCTGGGAAACAGGACGCCTAGCTTCATTAGACTATCTGTCCCCTGCTTTTCTCACCATCCACATTTTTTGAGGGCAAGGGAGCCTCCTGGAACTCTTTATCTCGCAGCTGCCTCCCTGTTCACCAAGGAACACAGGCACAATCTTTCTCCAGACCGTCCTTCTGCTGCCCTGACACCTCCGTACCTACGCGCTCTGCCTGCTTTCACCCCTGGTGATATGAACAGGAAAGCTGGGCCTTCAAGAGGGAACCAGTGTCTGGAGTTCTTCTGGGTTGTAAGACAGGCTGCCGAGAACCAGGACTCCCGGGTCCCCCTCCGCCTTTCTCCCCCTCCAGCACTCACAGCGTAACCTTTTCTTCTCTTCAGAGAGCGGCGGGGCCCTGTGATGGATTCTCTCAAACCATCTGCTCATCTTGTTAGGCTCTTAATTAACAAGTAATTACCCACTGCATATGCACAGGCTGGGCAGGCGATGTGTCTAGGGCCTATCCTGAAGCAGGCTGGGGAACATGGAAAACATGAGCAAAATATATGGAGGGTAAGGAAGGAGGTCTTTTGACCCGGCACCCCGCTCACTGCTAAGCCCTTTCCTGTCCGTCAAGTCTTGGCTGCTCCTTGTGTTTCCATCCCACAGTTTAATTTCTTCAACGAAAGGTGCTGGGGCTTAAGTCAGGGTGGAAGTTATATACCTTTCCTGTCCGTCAAGTCTTGGCTGCTCCATGTGTCTCCATCCATCCCTTGTTCCAGAAGCCCTAACTTGGGACTTGTGGTGGACTGGCTAGAGTTGCTTGGGGTAGCGAAGGAAAGGTACTCTGCACGTGCACAGATGCAAATTCGTTTTCCTTTCTGGCATCGTAATATGCTGAGAGCGAAACCTGACAACCGAAAGCAGTTTTCTGGAGCCGAGCCCCTGTAAATGTCATCTTCCACTGTGGGTCAGTGTACATATTATTCAAAAAAGGCTGCTTTTAATTGCCGCAAGCAGCAGTTGAGCCCTGCTGGACCAGGCAAAAGAGTCGTCCAGTCCCACACCCTGTTTCCTGCAGGAGTCAACCAGGTGCCCTGGGAAGCTCCCAAACGGGGCACACCTTGTAACGGAGCACGAGAGGTCCCACCAGCCCCCAGGTGGCCTCAGTCACGCCACTGCGGTCTCTGCCTTGCCCCTTGTCAGCAATACGGGCATCCCGACAGCGTCCTACCTTACAAGCCTGCCACAGGGATAATTTATGGGAAGTGTTTGAAGGCTTGAAATGCACTATATAGCTGTTGAGTATTATTATGACTAAGAGTACGATCTAGTCCCTCCATCTATCTCCCCATGTACACCTTCCACCCACCCACTCTTCTTCCTCCCAGGTGCTGGACGCCTTCCACCGCTGGGCTGTCTCATAAATGCAGACAGATGTCTCTATCCAAGGTGATCGCCTCGCAGGGCTTTTAATGAATAATAAATTGCCCGGACTCAAGGACTTGGGTGTCACGTCAGAGCCGCTACCAATTTATCTTGCTCTGACCTGACCCAGGTGACTGGCAGAGGGGACGGGAGCCAGAACCAACTAGTCCTGGGTTAGAACCGGAGCTCCCCGAAGAAGAAAGGAGCCACCCACACCCACACACGCACACGCACAAAACCCCCTTGTCCCTTGGGTGTCTCTTTCTCCTCTGGGCTCTGAGTGGTTCTCTCATTATCTCTAACGAGTCTCTTCGGTCAGGAAATCCATCCCTAATGAAGCCTTTAATCCCATTGCGTTCGGAAGCCGATCCAGAGGAGAAGGCCTGGCGCCTTGCCTCCGTTGTCACAAGCACGGTGTTATCTGGCTTGCGGAGGAGTCACGACTTCTTGAACGACTGGGGGAGCTGTAGGAAGGAGGGAGGCCGGGAGGCCTCGGCGACGAGCATGAGGCCTAGTCACGCCACACGGAGAGTTGACGTTTTCCTCTCATTCTTAAATGGCGGCAGCAGGGCCCCAGGGTCAGATATGCTGTCGGGCATGCCACCAGGGGTACCTGGAAGGGAGTGGTGCCTTGTAGGGTTGCCAGCCTCCCGTAAGGTTGCCACATGTCAGGTGGGGTGTGGAGTTCTCCCAGAATGCAACTGACCTCTAGACAAAAGAGATCAGTCCCCCTTGCGAAAATAGCAGATTCAGAGGGCAGAATCTATTGCATACCACAGATTCTGGGTGAAATCCCGTCCCCAATTCTCCCATCCACAGGCACTACCTCTAAAGCGCCTGGAATTTCCAAGGTCGAAGTTGACAACCCTAAGAGTCCATGTGGGGCCCAGGGATCTCATGGCCCTCTCTAGACTAGAGAAGTCAGTTCCCCTGTAGAAAACGGCTGCTTTGGAGGGTGGCCTCTGGGGCATTATACCTTGCTGAGGGTCCTCCCCCTCCCCAAACCCAGCCCTCCCTGGACTCCACCCCCAAATATCTAGGAATCTTCCGTCTCAGAGGCAACAGTCCTGGATGGAGGAGGCTGAAGTTGGTTCCTTATTCGCACTTCCTTATTCATTCCTTATTCGTTACTTATTCAGCCTCCTCCTGGATGGCTGGTGGTAGGTCTGTGTTCATTGGTTGTATCTGCTGAAGGGGAGGAGAGGGACTGGAGGCCAGCACACCAGGTTTTTCCTCAAGGAAGCACAGGAGGACTCGTGGGTTAATGACTCTCCCTGTAGAGTGCGAAGCAAGTGCTGAAAGGACACTGGAGCCGGTGGGACCAGATGCAAAGGACAGCAGGGCTCCTGCACCTTTAAGAACCGGCCAGCTGTCGCGGCCCACACACACTTCTTCCGTGGCACCACTCTTGTCAGACCCCTGTCCTCTTGCACATTTGAGCCATTCAGGAGGGAGGCTAATGAGTTCCAGTCGAGGGGGCGGAGGACCAGATGCCAGGGACGTGTCCTTAATGGCTGTGTGCAAGAGAGGAGAAGTGCTGCTTCCGGCAGGAATTCTTTCTTCTGGAGCAGAGGTTCCCAAACTTATTTGGCCTACCGCCCTCTTTTCAGAAAAAGCATTACTCAGCGCCCCCCTGGAAATCTACCTTCAAGAAGTGGACAAAAAGATGCAGTGACAAATTTGCACATAGTAAAGAAAGACGTTGTTGAAATAAGACACTTTGAAGCGCAAAATCATTAAAGTATTTTATAAAATCGACCATAGTAATATTTGCATACACACAGGAAATGCAGATAACAAAGGCTGTGGTTGGCTGTGGGGACCCCTCACCACCTCCACCTACCTCCCTGATCCTAGGGAAGACCAGGAGAAGGCAGGAAAAGGCTGCTGGAGTACCAGACCACCTCACGTGTCTCTTGAGAAACCTGTATAAGGGTCAAGAAACGACAGAACCGGATATGGAACAACTGATTGGTTTAGCATAGGAAAAGGAGTAAAGGATGTATATTGTCACCTTGCTTATTTAATATATATGTAGAGTACATCATGTGAAATGCTGGCCTGGATGAATCACAAGCGGGAATTTAAGATTGCTGGGGGAAAGATCAACAACCTCAGATATGCAGACGATACCACTCTAATGGCAGAAAGTGAAGAGGACTCTTGCTCAGAGTGAAAGAGGAGAGTGCAAAAGTGGGCTTGAAGGTGAACATCAAAAAA
>NW_015168053.1:700429-703245 GCF_001447785.1 Gekko japonicus
GGTTCTCCCAGATTAGAGTCCATGCACTTTACCACTATACTACACCATCCAAATTGTCAACTGCCTTGGCAATATATTATGAGCAAGATACAGGACACCCCACTTGACCCAACCCACAGCTATTGGGAACTTGTAACTCCTTGCAATAAGAAGGGCCTCTGTAGTAGGAGAGCAAGTACATATGAACCCACCAACTACCTAGAGGAAAGAGCTGCTAATGGTTTGTGTTTTCTTGTCATAAGAACATAAGAGACGCCAATGTTGGATCAGGCCAAAGGCCCATCCAGTCCAACACTCTGTGTCACACAGTGGCCAGAAATACCAGTGCCATCAGGAGGTCCAGCAGTGGGGCCAGGACATTAGAAGCCCTCCCACTGTTGACCCCCCCCCCAAGCACCAAGAAGACAGAGCATCACTTGCCCCAGAGCCCCTAGCTATACCTTGTGGCTAATAGCCACTGATGGACCTCTGCTCCATATGCTTATCTAATTCCCTTTTGAAGCCGTCCATGCTTGTAGCACCCACCACTTCCTGTGGCAGTGAATTCCATGTGTTAATCACTCTTTGGGTGAAGAAGTACTTCCTTTTATCCGTTCTAACCCGACCGCTCAGCAATTTCATGGAGTGCCCACGGGTTCTTGTATTGTGAGAAAGGGAGAAAAGTACCTCTTTCTCTACCTGCTCTTTCCCATGCATAATCTTATAAACCTCGATCATGTCACCCCTCAGTCGTCTTTTCTCCAAGCTAAAGAGCCCTAAGCGCTTTAACCTTTCCTCATAGGGAAAGTGTTCCAACCCTTTTATCATTCGAGTTGCCCTTTTCTGCACTTTTTCCAAAGCTATAATATCCTTTTTAAGGTGTGGTGCCCAGAACTGCACACAGTATTCCAAATGAGGTCTCACCATTGATTTATATAGGGGCATTATTATATTGGCTGATCTGTTTTCAATACCCTTCCTAATAATCCCCAGCATAGCATTGGCCTTCTTTATTGCAGTCACACACTGTCTCGACATTTTCAGTGAGTTATCCACTACAACTCCAAGATCTCTCTCTTGCTCAGTCTCTGCCAGTTCAGACCCCATCAATGTGTATTTATATTTAGGATTTTTGGCTCCAATGTGCATCACCTTGCACTTGGCCACATTGAACCCCATTTGCCATGTTGACGCCCACTTGCCCATCTTTGACAGATCCCTTTGGAGTGCCTCACAATCCTCACTGGTTTTCACCACCCTGAACAACTTTGTATCATCCGCAAATTTAGCCACTTCACTGCTTACTCCCAACTCCAAATCATTAATGAACAAGTTAAAAAGCAGTGGACCAAGTACTGATCCCTGTGGTACCCCACTGCTTACCCCCCTCCACTGGGAGAACTGCCCATTTATACTCACTCTCTGTTTTCTATTAATTAGCCAGTTTTTGATCCATAAAAGGACTTGTCCTTTTATCCCATGATTTTTGAGCTTACTTATGAGCCTTTGATGAGGAACTTTATCAAAAGCTTTCTGGAAGTCAAGGTAAATAATATCTATTGGATCCCCCTTGTCCACATGTTTGTTCACCCCCTCAAAGAACACTAATAGGTTAGTGAGACAAGATCTTCCCTTACAGAACCCATGTTGAGTCTGCCTCAATAGGTTTTGTTCATCTATGTGCCTACTAATTCTTTCCTTAATAATGGTTTCCACCAATTTACCCGGTATCGACGTCAGACTGACTGGCCTGTAATTTCCCGGATCTCCTCTGGAACCCTTTTTAAAGATGGGAGTGACATTAGCTACCTTCCAGTCCTCAGGAATGGAGGCTGATTTTAAGGAAAGATTACATAAGATTACAAGAAGATGGGGACAGCAAAGGATGAGATGGTTAGACAGTGTCATAGATGCAGTGAACATAAAATTGAGCAAACTTCAGAGGACGGTGGAAGACAGGAAGGCCTGGCGTGATCTGGTCCATGGGGTCGTGAAGAGTCGGACTTGACTGTGCGACTGAACAACAACAAATAGGTCCTGGACTCTTCTTTCTTTATGCTTTCATCACCCCCTTTATTCAACGCCCCCCAATTGCACCCAAGGCTCCTACCACCCACCTGGATCATTCCAGCGCCCCCCAGGGGGCAATATTGCCCACTTTGGGAACCAGTGTTCTAGAGGCATGCTCTCTCTCCCCCCCCCAAAAAAAAATGAATGGGGGCAGCTTCTTTAGGTTAGAGCAGCCAAGCTCAAGGAACCCGAAAACTGGGCTCCTCGGGAGGCAAATGAGGTATGCGTGTTGGCACAGTGGTGACATGCCTAGATATCTGGATTTTCAGACTCAGTGGGTTAGACTAATAGGGACCCAGAGCCAGGATCCCTGCCTTTCTCTGTCTGCAAATCTCTTTCCGTCCTTAGCCCCTGACTCCACACTCTCCTTCTCTACAACAGATTTGATTCCCACTTCCTTCATCCCGCCAGTGCCCAGCCAGCCAGTTAATAAGCAAAACTCAGCCTCTGGAAATCTCCCTTTCCCACCCCGGTATCCTGGGGATGTGGGGAAAAGGATCTCCCATGAATCTTTTGGAGATTTCCTCTCTGGAAGAAGGGGATTTGCCCAGCCTTGGAGGTTGTTTAATTAAAGGCCAAGTCTTCGGCAACGTTTCAGGATACAGTGGCGTGCTAGGCTAAGGGCTGTGAGAGAGCAGGGACAAATTTTAGGCGGGGGGGGGGTAAAATTAGAAGGGGTTGACAAAGGGAGTAGGAAGAGCAGTCCTTTTGTGAAAGGAAGTACGCGGCTGGTGGATTAGATCAGGCATGCATTAGAGAGAATGAGA
>NW_015168053.1:703307-720231 GCF_001447785.1 Gekko japonicus
GACTAATTTGCCCATTTCGGCTCTAATGCACTGATACGGACACACAGATCGGTATATCTTATTAAATGTATATATGCTTATGAAGAACGGAGGCTCGAGTGCGCATATGTGCCCCGGGAAACACAGAAAAAAGCGAATAAGCATCATGCAGAAATATTTGGAAATCTGTGGTGGTTTCTATAGCCAGACATACAAATGTGCAGGCAGTCTGTGTCATGTGCGCCATGACAGCCACGACATACATACACAACGATTTGTAACCTTGGCAGATAAAGTACAGCCAAAAGATCATTCTTGTGTGCTTGTATGTACACACCGTCTCTCTGCCGTCCTCTTTCAGAGAGAGGGGGAGAGAGAGAGAACTTGTTCCAGTAGCTGTAGCATACAAGTAGAAAACTGACACACTGCAGCCAATATATAATTCTCTCTTGCTCACATACACACTGTCACACACAAGACATTGCACACACAATCCTAGTGTGATTTTAATGTTCGCACATGTAGAAACACACCGTGACCAGCAAGCTGTCGCTTCCCCTTCTGTTTCTGCTCCCACCCTACCTACACATGTTTGCACAAAAGCTTTGCATGAGTACATGGACACATCGTGATGTGCACACAGTCTGCTTGCTGCCGCATAGGCTTGCACACAGATGTATAGGGATGTGCTGCCTGTAATGTACACTGTCACTCTTAGAGGCACACTGAGTGCCGGGTGCCCAAATGGCAGGTGGCAATGGTTGCTATGGTGCCGCAGGTCTCCTGTTAGCCATTTAGCGCCAAGGGGACCCCTGAGAGCTCCAAGCACAATGCAAATTAAGCTGCCTGCCATGTCCTCCTCCTGGAGAACCCAGGAGTCCTGGCTACGAGTGTTCCCATCCATGCCCTAATCCGCCAGATTCTAGTTTGCTCACAGAAATCCCAGAAGTCATGGGTCACACCTCCCCGGTCTCCGGAGTCCTCTAAATGGCACTTTATTCCTTTGCCCTTAAGACAGCTGCACAATAGGCAAGAATCAGCCGGTGAAGTCTTTGCCACTCTTGCATCTCCATGGAGCAGGGCACCTGTTGAGTGCTTGCCCGGCAGGGTTGTTAAAGGTCCTGCCAGGCAAAAAAGCAGTAGCTCCCTGCTTTCCCCATTGCTGTGACCAGCTGGGTCCATCCCCCAAAGCCCAAAAAGCTCTGGCTTCCTGGCCCCTCCTTCTCTCTAACCGGGGATTTTTCACACACTAAGGGCAGCCCTGCCACAGAGCCAGAGGGGGAAGCACAAGCTCTTTCTTGTGGGGTTTGCTGCTGCTGCTGCTGTCGTTCAGCTGCTCAGATGCTAAGCTTTCCAAAGGGCGGGTTGTCTTCCGTTGGGATTGCTGGGAGGGAGAGATGTGGCTGGGCCCGTGACTTCCAGCTGGAGAGCGAAGTGCTGCGGGGAAAAGATAGATGCACGAGGGAAGCAAGTGTGTGGGGGGGTCTGACTGTGGTTATGTATTTATTTTTTATTTTATTTTATTTATCCTTCGGCTTCTATCCCGCTCACCCCCTAGGGGCTCTGAGCGGCTTACAATTCTAATTCATACAATCCTAATCTAGGGCCACATATGTGTAGGGACAGTGAGAAGCCTCCCAGGCACCCTTATTCTGTTGTAGCAGATCTTCTTGCGAGGGGACAGTCCGGCGGCGACCCTTCTCTGGCACAGGTCTTCAAAGTTCCACTTTTCCCGGCTGTCGCAAATTCCATCTCCAGGCCCGGACCACTTTGTGCTTCCGCGCATGCTCGCAGCGGCCTCCGTCCATGTAAATGGCAGGTGGGTGTGGACAGTCTGGGAGGAAGGAGCCCAAGGAATGTAGAGGCCATCTAGGCAAACCGGTGCAGTTTCTGGACTAGAGGATGGTGTTGCAGATTTACTCTGACCTGGTTGGCCCAGAGAAGCCTGATCTCGTCAGCTCTCAGAACCCAAGCAGGGTCAGCCCCGGTTAGTACTGTGAGGGGGGACCTCCAAGAAGTGCCAGGGGTGTGGCGCGGAGGCAGGGAATGGCCAGCTACCTCTGAACCCCTCTGGCCTTGCAAACCCCACAGGGCTGCCATAAATCAGCTGGGACTCGATGGCACTTTCTGCCACCGCTAGGACTGCCAGCTCTGGGCTGGGAAACGCCTGGAGATTTGGGGGTGGAGCCTGGGGAGGGCGGGGTTTGGGGAAGGGGAGGGACTTCAGTGGGATACAATGACCTGGAGCCCACCTTCCAAAGCGGCCGTTTTCTCCAGGGGGACTGATCTCTGTCACCTGGAGAGCAGTTGTAACAGCAGGAGATCTCCAGCTGTCACCTGGGGGTTGGCAACCCTAACCACCACTGAAGATTTGGAAAAGGGGTGAGTTGAGGATTTTCTAAAGTCTGGGAAACACTGCCCTGCAGGCCTTCCCAGCAGATTCCCGGAGAAACCGGAACTCCTCTACCATCTCTCACTGTCTTTCTCCAGTAGTCCCAAGAATTCTTTACAGGGCTCACAGGTTGTGCCTGGCTTCCCCACCCTGTCTCTCTGTCGTGCACACGGCTTTCTCTGGTGGACCCTGGGACCGTCTCAAGTTGGGAAACAGTGCAGCGCAGTCCCTGTCTCAGTCAGGTACTATGCACAGGTGAACTGAGTTGAACCTGCAAATCACATGTGACGGAGCCCGGGGAAGGGAAACTCAGACGCAGCCTGAGAACTGTATAACGTACCAGTCGGCCTCTTAAGCTGCCTCCACCCCACCTAGCCCCTGGGCCTTTCCCTGAGAATGCAAGAGAGTCCAGGTTCCCAGCTTCCTCACTGTTCATGCATTATCCTCTGAGGCTTTCCTACAAAACCATCTGGTGGGTAGTGGAGAAAGCAGGGGTAGTTTCGTAGAAAAAGAGCTAGGGGGGACTCATTAGCATAACTCATTAGCATATGCCACACCCCCTGACATCAGGGGCCCGGCGGTGGACCTGCAAGGCCGGCGGGAGTGCGAGGAAGCCCCGCCAAGGCCCTCCCTGGCCCCAGGCAGGCAGGGGTGGGGAGAGGCGGGGAGGAAGCAACTTACCCTCCCTCTTCTCCTGCCTCCTCCTGGCTGAATGAGGGCTGGAAGCGGGGCGGCCGGAAGCGGGGGCGGGGCTTCGTCGTGTGCCCCCCCCACCTCACCCGGGGGAACTGCGATCCCTCCCTGAATCGACCTCTGGGAGAAAGGAAGTCCTGCTGGTATTTTGCGCCCAGTGCCAAGCGGCGCCAGCATCTGGGATAAGGTGATGTCTAGTAAGGTACTCTTGGTCCCTTTCTCCTATTTATTTTTTGACTCTCCATCTCACACTAATCTATTTATCTAATTCTCTCGGCCAGCCTTCCCCCCCCCCGCCTGTATCCGTGGTGATGCCGGTGACAAGTGCAGTAATTAAGCTTCGAATCACTCCAGATGTTCTGTTCCTAGACGAGTAAACAAGACCCGTTGCCCCTTGGATGGGAACAAACAAAGGGGGGGGGGACCATGCTGGTGTGCACACAGCAAGTGCAAATTCTCCGGGGAGGTAGAGTGGAGAGGAGGAGAGCCCAAGTTAGGGCTGAGTCCCCGGATGGACACAGTGCAGGTGGGGAAGCGAGCCACTTATGTTGGGACTGGAGGCCTTGGGTGGGGGCACTGCTGTAGAGAAGCTCACCGCAGTGGCTAAGGAGAGGAGGTTCGGGATGCTTTAATTTGTTTAGGGAACATGGGACGGCAGCAGGTAGCAGGCGCTTTTCTTTTAATTCTTGGGCTAATCTCTCATTCCCCCTCCCCCCCAAAAAAAACACCTGAGGCTGTGCCTTAACTTCTCTAGGAAGCCATGCAGCCACTGGCTTTGAGTAGCGGAGAGATAAGGGGGCTTGCGCCGTGGCACGTGCAGTTGGAAGAAAGCCTATTAGAGTGGCGGAGGGATCCCAGAGGTCTGAGTCTCCCTCCTCCGGTCCGCCAGGTCCAACGTCCTTCCCGCGTCACTAGTGATGGGCACCTTTCTTACCTGGACAGGCCCCTTGTTTCTTTGATCTGTGTCCTGCAGCAAGAGAGTGGCATCCACCCGTGGCAACAACAGAACCGCACAGAAGGCTGGTTTTATTTTTTGGGAAAATAGCCCAATGTGTTTCAAACCTCACGGCTCTTTGTCACGAGTGTTTCCCTTCTGCAATTATTTCCGAGGGGAGCAGGATCAATCCCTTACCCTGCCCAACTGTATAGCTCTTTTTCATGAGTGTTTGTCTTCTGTGGTCATTTCGAAGTAGAGAAGAGTCTGTTCTCCCCCCACCGCCAACTCTTCTGTCTGTCCGTGCAGCGGTCAGAAAAGAAACAGGTGCTACTTCACTCTGCTGAGGCTGCGGCGGAGGGAAAACTTCTCTGCTGCTGCGAAAGGCGTAAGAGCCCTTCCAGGAAAAATGAGGGCAGGAATCTCCAGGGATTTCCCAACCCAGAGTTGGCAACCCTTTATGATGCTTCACTGTCTTTTGGTGGGCTGACACACACACCCCAAACACAAAAATGCCCAAGCCTTGTTTATTTTTAAAAGCTGTTTCCTTCTGGCTGTTTAAAAACACACACAAATTATGGTGGTAACACTTGGCAAAGGCCCAGGCCTCCTGGCTCCAATTCCCCTCTCCTTCCCAAATCCCCCTCAGCCCTTCCTCCAGAGAGTCTTCTGAGCTCTCCCCTCCCCCTGCCCTGGGTACAAATGGAGTAGGTCTCCAGTCCCTCTCGACACCCCCCACACACACACACTACAGCCAGGAGTGCTCGCTCTCCTGTTCTAAGCCCCCCACCATCCCTAGCTGGCTCCCAAGAGAATCCCGGCCGTCCTGGCTCTCAGCCTCAGCACCATCTGCTTCTCAGTACAGTTTGTCAGATCTTGCTTGCCCTGCCCCGTTCTTTTCTGGACGATGTTTGTTTGTTTCTTGTTATAAATAAACCTAATTAATTAGAAATTTTCTAGCAAGATGAGAGCTGCACTTGTCACGCCACCGTCTGTGGAGAAGGGCTGCAAGAGAGAGAGAGAGAGTGTGGTGTAAGTCAAACAAATGGGGTGACAGACCCCCGGAAAGGGGCGCAGGGTGGGGTTGCCCAGCGTGTGTCTGTGGGGGAGACTGTCCTACATGGCGGAAGCAGAGGTCTCGCAGGGGGCACGTTCCTTGCACAGTCCGCCGGACATAATGAAAGTCATCATTCATTCAGACGAACTGTCAGACCAGCAACCTTCTGTCATGCTAAGTGCGGGGTGTAAATTATTCAAAAGAGAAATCACCCCGGGGAGCAAGCTGGGGAGGGAGGGGGGGAAGGGAGACCAAGCTTTGACAAAGTGGAACCAGAGGGAATTGGATTTTGTGCGTGCCGTGTGTGTGTGTGTGCGTGTGTGTGTGTGTGTGTGTGTGCCGTGCGGGGGCTCTTGGGCTTCATGGGTACCAAGTGATCTCTCCAGAGCTTCAGGAACTTGCGGGTTGGCGAGCCAGTCCCAGATGTTCAGGGAGCAAAAGGGACAGCGGCATATCCATTGGAAAACTCTGTTGGATTTTAGGGGGAAGTTTCATTCTTGTGAGGAAAAGGGGCTTACAAGTGCTCAGAAGCCTTTGGATTTCCTAACTTTCAGGAATCCTTTTTTATACAAGAACATTGTTGGGTCCAACTGGTGGTCCATCTAGTCCGGTATCTTGTTTCATGCAGTGGCTACAGCCAGGCTGCCCTAGAGGACCAACAAACAGGGCACAGAGGCCCAGGCCTTCCGCTGATATTGCCTCCTAGCACTGGTATTCAGAAATGTACTGTCTCTGAATGGAGATGATTCCCTTTAGTCACCGTGGCTTGTAGCCACTGATGGACCTCTCCTCCATGAATCTGTCTAATCCCCTTTTCACATCTATTTGACAGTCAGAATTCCTACATGTGGCAAAGGGTTTGGCCACAGGGATCCATGCTCTGATCACTTCCAGGATAGATTACTGTAATGTGCGTTACATGGGGCTGTCTTTGAAAACTGGTCAGAAACTTCAGTAGGTCTGATATGTAGCAACCGGCTTATTGTTGGCGTCTGGATACAGGGACTGTATCACCTTTGTACTGAAAGATCTGCACTAGATACCTTCTTTTTCCAGGGACAATTCAGAGTACCAGTTCTTACCTTTACTGGTTCTTGCCTTAAGTGGCTTGGGGGTCAGGGTACCTGAAGGGCTGCCTCCACCCATATCATCCAGCCCACCAGTTAAGATCCGCTTCTGAAGCCCTACTCTCTACACACTAGAGGTGAGGCAGGTGGCGACCCAGAGGGAGGGCTTTTTCAGTGGTGGCACCTCACCTTTGAATGCCCTCCCCCATGAGGCTCACCTGCCATCTACTTAATTTTCTTTTAAGCACAATGCTAAAACATCCCTTCAGTGCTTTATGGTTTGCTGCCTGAGGATCCATTTATGTACATCATTTTAAGTGGTTCGGTATAATGTATTTGATACTTTTATGCCCTGGCTTGTTTTAATGGTGTCAGCTTGCTTTTCATGGCTTTGTTTTTATTGTCTAAGTCATAAGACACCTTCTGCAGGTCTCTCTAGAGGTGGCCTGTACATGTTCTTAAATAGATAGATAAGGATTGTGAGTTGCTGGGCCTCTTGGGTTTTGCTGTCACCTCTTGCAAAATGAGAATGCTCCAAAGCTGCTCATCGATGGGGAAGGGGAAGGGGAAGGCTGCAGATGGGGGCTAAGAAGCCTATCAGGAACTTCTCAGTAATGAGTCAGGTAGTGGTTTGTCTACCTTTACTCAGCTTATTAGTGAGCAGCTCCCAACAGGCTTCTTGGAGTCCCACCATTTCCTAGGGGCACCCTTGGAATACCACTGCAGTAGCCTAAGGGAGAAGGAGAGATTACCTTCCAAAGGAGTTCATAGCAAATTTCTCAGGAGTACCTGCCGTAGAAGATACGGATCTCAAGCTCTCTACAACTTCCAGTCTTTTTGGCCAGAGCTAATAGTGAGCAGAAAGGGGGGGGGGTGTTCATAGTTACAGGGGCAGAAGCTTAAACCCTCTCGCCACAGTCCAGATCAGGAGGGGGGGAAATGCAGATGCTATTTCCCTTTAAAAAGACATTAAGGATCTGTTCACAGATCTCCCAGGATGTAGTTTGGTCCTTCCTATAAATCAGAGATGAAACCGAATTACTCAGGAACGTATGAAACCAAGAGCTGCCTTCCCGAATCAGACTGAAGGTCCACCGTCTGGTTCTCAGTCCCCAGTGAGATGCCCCTTGGCAACTCATAACCAGGACATGATACAGAGAGCTGTTGCGTTGCTTGGCCTCAGTCTTTGAGAATCTGAGGGCTGTCGCCTTTGGATCTGGCACTTCCATCCCCAGCTACCCTCGTTATCAGCCATTGCTAGACCTACCTTTCCTCTGTGAATTTAGCTCTTAAAACGCCATCTGAGATTGGCCATTGCCACATCTAGTGATGATGAATTCCATAACTGGATTCAGTGTTCTGAGAAACGCTTCCTCTTTTTTTTTTTGCGTTTCCTAATCCTTCTGCCAGTCAGCCTCACTGGGATGACCCTGAGTTCTCATGTTTTGAGAAACAGAGAAAACTAGTTTCTCTCTGTTCACACTCTCTCTAGACCGTTGATAATTTTATAATCCTCCATCACAATCCCCCCTTGGCTTGGTCGTCTCTTTTCTATAAGCTTTTCTTTACAGAGAAGATGCTCTGTCCCTCTGATCATTTCAGCTGACATTTTCTGAACCTTCTCCGAGCTCTATGATAGATCCTTTATATAACATTTCTGAACGGTACTTAACTGCTCCAGAAAATGCTCAGTCATGCCCAAACGCCCTTCATCTAATTTGCCCGTTCCTAGACTAAGCGTGGTCCTCAGATGGCACAGTCTAGCCAAAAGCGAACCACTCTGGTGTGATGGTAGCAGTTCAAATAATTCTAGGCCTATAACAAGATAATGGGAAAGGTCTGGACCTGAGAGGCTTTAGAAAATGTTAGCCACCAACCAATGATGAAGTTCAAGATTTTACAGAAGAAGTAATCACTTGTACCTCAAGGGGTTTCCGTAGGAAACAATTCACCGCCGCAGGATATAGTTGATAGCTACAGGCAGGCACACACAGCTTTAAAAGGAGGATTGGCAGATTCACTGCCTGGCTATTAGCCATGGCGACCAAAGGCAGTAAACATCTGGGTGAGGATGTATAGGTCTCTGGGGGGACTTTATGTCCTTCTGTTGGTCCACCATAGTAACTGGTTGGCTGCTGCGTGAGACAGGGTGCTAGGCTAGACGGAGCGCTGGTCCAATCCAGCAGAGCTGTTCGTATGTTAACAGTCTAAATATTTTAGAATTACAAGGAGGATAAGTGTAAGGACAAGAGCAGAGCCTGTTTGGATTTAATCAGGTTCTCACTCAGTTCAGCACCCGACTTTACACAGTGGCCTGACAGATGCCTGTGGAAAACTGACAGGCAGGGCCTGAAAGGAACTGCCTTCCTTCCCTTACTGGCCCCCAGCAACTGGTATTCCAAGATCCACTCATCCCGATTCAGGGCTCTTTTTGTAGAAAAAGCCCAGCAGGAACTCTTTAGCATAATAGGCCACACCCAACAGCAAAACTCATTAGCCTATTAGGCCACACCCTGACAGCACAGCTCATTAGCACATTAGGCCACACCCTCATTTTACCAGAAGTGTGGTCATCCAGCCACACCCACCTTTCCCTTCTTATTCTGTTTACCTTGTTTGTTGTCCAAACCCAGGGCTTTTTTTGTAGCAGGAACTCCTTTGCATGTTAGGCCACACACCCCTAATGTAGCCAATCCTAATGAGTTTCTGCTGTTAGGTGTGGCCTATTATGCTAATGAGTTCCTGCTGGGCGTGGCCACCTCAGGAGCCAGCTGGAACTCCGTTCCTGTGTGTTCCTGCCCAAAAATAGCCCTGAAGGTTCAGTTTAGCGATCATGGCCAATTAGCCAATGATAAGCCTATCCTGCATGATTTATTGAATCCCCATTTAGAACCATTTGACTGAATGGCCATGACCACACCTTGGGGCAGTGAATTCCTTACTGTGATTGGGTGGGATTCAACCTCCTGTGAGGTGAGGAGTCTGAGGCCAGTGGGGGAAAGTCACCTTCGTTGGAAGAAGACTCTTCACTTAGTGAAAGACAGTCATTGGATCCAACTCATGTCATTGTCATGGCACTCATGTCATTCAAGGCACTCCATGAAACTCCTAACAACAATCACAGACTCATGGCGACCCCTCATGGAGTTTTCAAGACGAGACATTCAGAGGTGATTTGCCATCATCTATCTTTGCATAGCAACCCTCGTCTTCCCTGGTGGTCTCCCATCCAAGTACTAACCATAGTCAACCCTGCTTAGCTTCTGAGTTCTGATGACTTCAGGCTGCTCTCTTCTATATACTGCCTGTAGCGTTATGGGGAAGGTGGAGAAAACAGTCTCTTTCTAGTTTTTTCATACCATGCATATTTTTAGGAAAACCATCATATTCCCCACTTATCTTTTTTTCTGAACTAACACACACACACCCATTCTTCGGCCTTTTATTGTCAGGAAGATATATAAAGTGTGTATACTCTATGTATGACTATAAATCTAGCAGTAAATTTGGCTGTGTAGGTAATGAAAGCCACACAATGCAGCCATCCACAGACCAAGTAGGGGTCTCGACAGGTACATAAAACAATATGACTTTGTAAATTAAACAAGGGGAAAAGGGGAAAAACCCTTAAAATGGACTGTTGAGGACTGAAGATGCTCCAGGAGAAGCCATTAGAGGGAGGGAGGGAAGGAGGGAAAGGGGGCCTGCTTAAGACCTGGAGAGCTCACACAATCCTGAGGGGGGAATTTAGGGTAGATTTCCAAATTGTTCTCCCCTTCGCAGTTCCATCTTTATGGGCCCTCGGCATGAATCGATGTGTGGACCTCACCTGCAGCCTAAAATGCGGCACGTGACCTGAAGTTAACGTGTGATTCAGCCCCCTCCGCCTCAGCTGAGGTTGTGGCACCGAGAGTCCCTCTTCCCTCCTCTCCACATCCAGTTGCTCTTCGTGGTCTTCCCTTTTGATATTCTTACGTTGTATTTTTCTGTCTTTATACAGCAAATGTTCGTTTTTATGGGGATCCTAGGAAAATGTCGCTTTCGAGTGTGTTTCTGTTTCAAGATATTTCCTACCCAGGCTCATTGTCGTGGCCGCCTTTGGCACTGGCACTTTGCAGCAGTCCTTCGCTCCCTTTGATCATGCCCAGGATGGAGGGAGGTAGGAGGAGGAGGAGGTGTGCAAGGGCAGAAGGGCTGGAGATGTTGCAGCCCCTCCCTTCCTCTCCCGTGTGAGCAGCCACAAGGGGCCTGGGCGGCCTCGCCTCTGCTCTGTGCTCCAGTCCCTCACTGCAAAAAGGCAAAGGGCTCTTAAGCTCCCTCTTCCTGGGACTCACTAACTCTCGGCTCCAAAGCCTGTTTCAACAGAAGCCATGGTCTACTAAGGAACCCCAGTTCACGTGCAAAGTGCACGTTCCTCACCAGCTGGAGACTTCATTTTGTTTAGAAAGAGCTGGATTTGGCTCAGGAGGAGATTCCAGGTCAGACAAGCCTGGGCTGCGGCACCTTCTGTGTCTGAACAGCAACCTCA
Source organism: Gekko japonicus (assembly GCF_001447785.1). NCBI lineage: Eukaryota > Metazoa > Chordata > Lepidosauria > Squamata > Gekkonidae > Gekko > Gekko japonicus. The sequence goes on from NW_015168053.1 coordinate 713,958, forward strand.
TTTCCAGCTCTGGGGAAAGCGTATTTCTTCCTTTCCCTCTGTGCTGTAACCTCTCCCATGGCAGACGATAGGTAGGGCAGAGTGCCCTGGGGGCTGTCAAATGGAAGCAATTGTCCACGTGGGCAACGTAGCCAGGCGCCGAAGTGATTTTGGAGAAGCAGCCTGAAAGGGCAACTCCGTTCCAGATTTGCGGGTGTGAAAACACAACCCAGACTGGTGCGTCCAGACAGACTTTTATGGACTGGGAAGAAATGAGGTGATGTTATGAATGCCCCAAGCAAGGGAAAAGGTTGAGCACTTGGATGCTGAGAGAGAGAGAGAGAGGTGCAAACGCACTGACCACAGGCACACACACACACACACACCCCTTTGACTATCTTCGGCAAATTCAATCATCTGAGCCTGAACAGAAGCGACAAGCCCGTCTATGTCCATGCTATACATTGTGGCCTTTGTCCTGCCGTGCCCAGAGCATCCAACAGCCATCCCTGGCCCTTTCTGCATCTGGTGGCACCGGGCCAGACCTTCAAGGGACAGGAACCTGGAAGACTTTTCCCCTCTTAGGGCGACAAAGAGGCTCCATGACAGCTGAGGTCAAAAAGGATAAAAGCAGGCAGAGTCCTAACAAAAAACAACAACAACACAGCACTTTGCGAGACTGCACCGAGAAATGCAGCTGCCTCTGGGAATGCGGGGGGACGGGACGGAGAGACCCACTCTTTATTTTATTTTATTTCTTTATTTCTTTCAGCTTACTACCCCGCTCTAACCCCCTAAGGGGTCTCTGAGCGGCTACAGTTACTCATTTATCCCTAACCTATGGCCACAATTATTAGGGGTGGGGACAATCCCTACCGGCACCCAGTGGAGGGGTTTTTCTCCCATGTCGGCTTGTCACGCAGCATGCTCCGGCGCGGATCCCTAAGCTTGTCATGCTAAGGGGGGGCTACAAAGGGGGCTTTGGGTTACCTGATAGGCGACACAAGGTCTTGGGTCTTGGCCCCTGCTCTGACATTGAGGAGGACAGAACTAAATTACCTGTCGTGCAGCTTGGAGGTGTTCATTGAATCTGAAGGAAGGAGTGAAAATCCACTGGCAGGGTGAGAAAGGAAGATAACTTGTTGGGACTTGGGGCAGCCAGTAGGCCAGGACTCCCGGGAGCTGGGGGCGGAGGGCGAGGAGGGCACTTGCAGCATCAGAACACAGGACGGACTGGGGGTTAGGAGGACCCCAGAAAAGCCAGAGCTCCAGGAACTGGGTGGCCATGCCCCCGTGTTCTCTGGGATACAGACAGGAGGAGACATGCCAGAAACCCAACACTGCGGTGGGCCGGAGAGGGGAGGGTTCCCAGGTCCTTGGCAAAGGGAGGGGGTGGAGGAGTCTAGGGCGGCTACAACAGGGTGTCTGTGTGGTGTGGAAAGAATGGTAAGACTGCTCAGACATATGTTTATTACAATTCTGATGATGCCACTTGATGACTGTTCTGTGTTCGTTTCAACCGTGTGGGATCCTCGGCACGGGCCGGCACACACCAGGGTCCAGTTTGGCTGAACTGTCTTCCCTCAGGCAGAGAGGGGTGGGGATTGAGCCCCCCTCTGCCCCCCCCCTCTGCCCCAGCTCAGCTGGGCTCCCTTCTGAACTGGAAGCCAGAGTCGGTCTTTCCTCCCAGCTCCCTTCCTCAAGGCTTTTAAAGGCCCATGCCGGGCCCTGGGGAGTGTCCAGGGGCCTCCCTCTACCCAGAAGCCCTATGGGGGTGTGGCCAAGCCTGTGAGGGACCAATAGTGCCTTCTGAGCATTTTCCTCGCCCCCCCTAGGGAGGAGCTTCCCAACTGTTGATTGTCAGACAGCTGGCTGTCAAGGGCCAGCAGTTAGTGATTTCCTGATTCTTAAAGGGCCAGTTGCCCTTGGTCGGCTGGCTGGGGGGAGGACCTGCAACCATTGTTCCCTCTAAGCTGAGTTAGTGTGAGCTAGCTCAGTTTTTTAGCCTCCGGCTCACACATTTTTGTCTTTGCTCAGGAAGGATGGCTCCAGAGCACACTCATTGATGCAGTAGCCAAATCTCTTGCTCACAACTTTCATGCCAGTAGCTCACAAAAGAGAATTTTTGCTCACAAGACTCCACAGCTTAGAGGGAACATTGCCTGCAACTCTTCTGGGCCTGGTGGATGCCTAGCTTGGCAATGTGGGGGGCTGAGAAGGAGGAGAGCCAGGTGTCGTCTCTGCCAACCACCCCCGCCCAACAGGCTGGCCAGGCTGGCTTCAGCTTTTAAGGATCTTTGGTATGCCCGGGTCTTTGACTCACTGAATCTGCAGCGTGTGTGTTGTTTTTAATAACCTACCTCAGAGAATGAGGATGAGCTTAAAATGGATGCAAATAAATAACTGCCTGGAGGTCAGACACTTGACTGGAAATTGGAATGAGCAGGCGATGAGGTCCCCGCTTGGAGGGAGCATAACTGTGTGCACTTGTCGGAAGTCACATTGATGTGGAGGAAGCAGGCAGCTGGGCACTGCGTGGAAGAGGCAGGGGGAGAGTAGGCCGGCCCCACAGCCCACTGCAATGGCACAAGTGCACCAGTTTGCGAGTGCTGCCTGTGAAGGGAACATGCACCCCAGAGACCTATACATCCTCGCCCAGAGCTTTAGGGTTTGCTTCTGAATCTACCATGGGACTGCTCAGGGCAGAAGCTGCATTGGAACATTATGCGTATTACCATACAAATCAGCTATCCGGTGGCATTATAGGAGACTAAAACCAGGTTCTGTGCTGAGCGGATCTGTCCCATGGAAGCGTATGGAGAAGACACCTGACGTCCTTCGGTAAGTGGCTGGGAGCCGCCGTTTATATTCGATAAGGCCCAGGCCAGCCTGATCTTGTCAGATCTCAGAGGTTAAACAGATCTGGCCCTGGTCAGTACTTGGGTGGAAGACTACCAAGGAAGTCCAGGGTTGCTGTCAGAGTCAGGCAATGGCCAGCCACCTCTGAACGTCTCTTGCCTTGAAAACCCTCTGGGGTCGCCATCAGTCAGCTGCGACGATGGCATTGTGTACCACCAGGTCACCGGGAGGGCACATCTGGCCCACTAGAACTCTTTCTTTTTGTCTTTTGTTTCCAGCGTCCACCACACCCATCTCTGCCTCTCCTGTTAGCTGCCAATACTAGAGTTGCCAACCTCCAGGTGGGGCCTAGAGATCTCTCAGGGCTAGAACTTACCTCCAGGTGACAGAGATCAGTTCCCCTGGAGAAAATGGCTGCTTTGGAGGGTGGACTCTATGGCACTATATCCTGCTGAGTCCCTCCCATCTCCAAGCCCCTCCCTCCACAGGCTCCACCCCCAAATCTCCAGGTATTTCCCACCCCAGAGCTGGCAACTCTAGCTGACACCCAGTTCTGAGTGTTTCGTTAGGATACTGCACATAATATGTGCACACGCGCAGTGTTATAAAGAAACAGAGTCACGGGAACTGGAGCAACCACGCTGGGGAAGGCCAATGTGCCCCGCAGCTGCACACGGATTACACATTTGGAACGGTTGGAGAAGGAAGGGCCCCACTGTTGAAATGTCCACCCAGTTTCCCACCTGCATGTTTTGTGCTGTGCACCCAAAAATGAGACGCAGAGCTGATGGCAGAAGGCGGTCCTCCCCTCCGGCACGGGGAACTGTCAACTGCAAAGACCTTTCTTTGTTCCTCCCGTCCATTGTTGCCTCTAAGTTAAATACATTTAGCACATGCAGTTTGGATAATTAGGGCACTGATTTGTATATTATGCAAATAATGGGTCGGTACAAGTAGCGTTTCCTCTAACAAAAGGAGCAAAAAGGACCACGACTGGGATTGTGGAAGGTAGCCACGCAGGACAGGTGCTGCAGTGAGGAGGGCAGAAGCAGGTAAAATCCATCCCAATACGGCCTTAATTTTTAGGGCTCTGGGGTTAAGCGTGTGAGCAGGAGGGTTGGGAGCAATGTTCCCTCTAAGCTGTGGAGTCTTGTGAGCAGAAATTCTGGTTTGTGAGCTACTGGCATTAAAGTTGTGAGCGAGTGATTGGGCTACTGCATAAATCAGTTTGCTCTGGAGCCCTCCTTCCTGAGCTAAAACAGAAATGTGTGAGCTGGAGGCTAAAAACCTGTGAGCTAGCTCACACTAACTCAGCTTAGAGGGAACACTGGTTGGGAGCAAGGACTCCTGGGTTCTCTAATGGTCTAGAGCAGCGGTTCTCAACCTGTGGGTCGCGACCCCTTTGGGGGTCGAACGACCCTTTCACAGGGGTCGCCTAAGACCATCGGAAAACACACATTTTCAATGGTCTTATGATCGCAACGAAAATAATTTTATGGTTGGGGGTCACCAAAACATGAGGAACTGTATTAAAGGGTCACGGCATTAGGAAGGTTGAGAACCACTGCTCTAGCGGGAGGTGTCAGGATCTGAGTCTCTGGGAGGGAGGGAGGGAGGGAGGGAGGGAGGGAAAACCCAGCTATATGTGTGTGCCTGAGCGGAGCGCATGGGCATGTGCGTGCTGAAAGCCAGGACCTCTGAGTTCTCTGGGAAAGGAGTGGGGGTCCAGGTGATCTGAGAAGGGGGGGAGGAGGAGGAGGACCTTGGGTGTTCTTGGCTTGTCAGCGTGCCTTCTGCTCCTTTCCCGTAATTTCGCTGTGCAAGCGGAGGCACCAAGCAAATCATGTTCCATCAAAAATAACAGAGGCAGAAGAGAAAATAGAAAATCGGCATGGAGCCCTGGGGGCAGTAGGCGGGGAGCGATTGGGAGGGCGTGAGGAGTCCTTCGATTACCTGAATTCTTGTGACGTGACCTCTTCCCAGGACATGGCTGGCTCCATTGTCAGGATGTTCGATTGCCCCCTCTGTAGTGACTGTAACTGGACCCTGCAGCTTTGAGGTCCAAGGATGGGGCCTCCGGGCAGGGGGAAGGGAAGCAGGGAGGGGCCTGACTGGTGATGGCTGGGGGAGGGCGGAACTCCCTTGGGGGCCCAGCGTTTCTCTCCTCAGTTCCTGCCTTGAACTACCTGGATTATTGCACCGTTTACACACTCGGAAGGTGTGAAGCCAAAAGCGCTTAGAGCATGGGAAAGAACCGGATGAGAAAGGAGCTCTCTCTCCATATGTTCCAGAAGGCAGATGACAGATTGTGTTTGGCTTCACCCATGTGGGGTGTTTGAGATGCTGTGTGTGTGTGTGTGTCTACATGTTAAAAAGAAATAAAGCAACGTCGCCTCTTGCTGAATTATCTGGAAGAGAAGCAGTGGGTTTGAGCTCCCTGAGGGGCCATGATTCCCTCAGATTCTTTGCAAGAGGAATAGAATTGCCAGATCTGCCCCCCCCCCATCTTGTGCCTCTTGTAGCCACATGGCAGGCAGAAAGTCAGCAGGTCCAGCTCCTCCAATCTCTGCAAACCCATCTCAGGAAAAAGTGTGTTGGTTAGTTTTCTTGCTGTCCATTGTTAAAGGCAACAGACTGTGTCGGGGATGGAGGAGGGATAAGATGCCTAAATAGGAATGGTGCAGGATATGGGGGCATTAGGACTCCTGTGATCCTGAGTATGGGTGGAGCGGGGTACAGCAAGAGAGAGGGGTTATTTTTTTCTGGGGGACGCAGAAGGGAGGAGCGGTGTTCAGGAAATAGGGTTGCCAGGCCTTGATCCAGAGAAGGTGCCTATTTTTAAGGGGTGCTTAGAAGAGAGACTTTCTACAGGTGCAGATTTTCCCCATGACCTTGTGGAAGTGGTGATCATAAGAACGTCAGAAGAGCCCTGCTGGATCAGACCACTGGTCCATCTAATCCAGCATCCTGTCTCACACAGCTCCTCTGGAGGGCCAGCCACAGAGCATAGAGGTTGAAGGCCTCCCCCTGATGTTGCCTCCCGGCTCTGGGATCCAGAGGATTAGTGCCTCTGAATGTGGAGGTTCCCCTCAGTCACCATGGCTAGTAGCCGCTGATAGACTGATCCTCCACGAATCTGTCTGATCCCCTTTTAAAAGTGTTTATTCCTGGGCCATCACTACATCCCCTGGCAGCGAATTCCACATTTCAATTTCTATCTGTGTAAAGTAGAACAAATTTAGAGTCCTTTCTGTCTGTCTTGAACCTACTGCCCATCTGTTTCATTGGATGCCCTCAAGTTCTAGTATTTTGGGAGAGGGACAAAAATTTCTTTGTCAACTCTCTCCACCCTAGGGCTGCCAAGTTCCCCCGGGGGGTGGAAAAAACCCCGCCCCAGAGGCCCGTTCCCCGACGCCGGGGAATCGGGCCCCGGGGG
>NW_015168053.1:720255-722483 GCF_001447785.1 Gekko japonicus
AAGGGAAAACTATGGTTTTCCCTTGTATGGTCGTGGCCCCGCCCCCAGTGTGCCCGGCGTCATGACATCACTTCCCTGTGATGTGCATGTGGCGTGCGTGGGCTTTGCGCGCGCGTGCCCCGGAATCCGCACGGGAGTCCCCCGCCGGCAAGGTAGGTGCCACTTGGCAACCCTACTCCACCCCATGCATAATTTTATAAACTTCTATCATGTCCCCCTCCCCCTTAGTCGTCTCTTTTCCAAACGGAGAAGTCCCAGACTCTTCATCCTTTCCTCTTAGGGAAGGTGCTCCAACCTTCTCATCGTCTTGGTTGCCCTCCTCTGTACTTTTCCCAGCTCTGCAATGTCCTTTTGGAGAGACAGTGACCAGAACTGTACACAGTCTTCCAAATGAGGCCGCACCATAGATCTCTATAGATCTTTTTGCTTCTAGGCCATCCTTAGCCCCCTCAGCTTTCCCATGCACATTGTTGTCTGGTATGTCAGGTAGAACAATGGGAGTTGGGACTCCTGGATTCCTTGGCAGTGGATGAGTGGTGGAGGAGAGAGGAAGGAGAAGGTCTGGCAGCCAGAACTCCTGAGTCTCTGGAAAAGAAGCATGTCTTAATGTGATGGTTTAGCATCTGAAGCACACTGCTTTTTCTGAATTAAAATGGAAGGTACAGTTCACCTGAAAAGGTTGCCATCCGTGTGAAAGAGCAAATACTGCCCTCGGAGGAGCCCTTCCATCCTCCTGTTTTTCTGCTTGGGTCCATTTTTCTGGGCATGCCTCCTCATTAAAAGGAAGCGAAGCCAGAGCAGTGACTCATGCAGGGATGCGGTGGGCATACCCCTCTGAGGGCTGGTAATTTTTGCAGCGGCTCTCTTGGGAGCGAATGAACCAATTATGTCTGATGCAGGGACAGGGGCAGAATTATCCTCCCGTGATTAGAAACAGGCAAGGCCAGAGCAGTGAATCACTGCCGAATGAGAGGCAGCTTTCTCTGCAGATGAGGGCATTGGGCTCCCAGGAGCCTTTAATTACTAGCTTTTCTTTTCACCGTGTGGGAATGACAGTTGCTTTAGTGGTTTCAGAGAAGGAGAGAGATGCTGGCCAGGGTTTCTCCTAGGCTCTTTCAAATGCCAACAGGGCCTGGGTGGGGTTAAAATGTGCTTGGATATGGTGCGGGGGGGGGAACGGGGGGGGACCTGCGAAGAAATCTCAGCCGCCGCCCCCCCAGCTCTGCAGCAGGGCCCAGTTCTGCTTGCTCAGCATCACTTTCCGAGTTCAGAGGCAGGTGACGAGTTTAGGAGATAACGAGATGGAGGGATGGATGGCTCTGTCGCAGATTACTGGCAATTACCCTGTATTATAGGGCCTCGGAGCAGAGACGCAGGCATTGCTGAGCCAGCAGCTGCTAGGGACACCCGGCTCTCTGCCACGGAGTGCTGATACCCTTCAATCCTGAACTCGCAGCCTGCTGCCACACTCCACAGTAGCTCTTCTACCCCCACCCCCTCCCCCCCCCCCCGCCATTCTCTCCAAAACTGAAAGATCCCTTTTGGCTTTCCGGTCCACTCCCCCCCCCCTCCCGCCCTGCGTCTGCATGGCGTCGGCTGTCAGCTTTGACATCTGCTGAATATTTCAAAGGCAAAACATGAATCTTTAAACACAACAAGTTGCTCCTCTGCTCCAGTGAGACTTGTTGGGGCCCTGCCAGCACAAGGGGGCGGAGGAGGCCAAATGCAAAGGGGATGGGCGCTGCCCTGGTTGTAATTGATGCCCACATGTGGCTGAGGGGAGTCTGAACAACTTGGGGTTGGCCACCTCTTTTTCCCTGACAGACACAGAAGGAAATCCAACCGGCATCAGTGTTCTTTGGCTGCGGAGAGTGGCGCTGGGGGAAGCTGGATCGGTTGAATTCCTGCCTCTCATTCTGGCAAAGGCACAGAGTCTCTGTCAGAAGAAAGTCTGCAACCCTAGCATAGCCATAAGAAGAGAACCCGCAGGGGTGTGTGTATCCGGCAAGTTAGAACAGTCAGGTTGTAAAGCTTGTGTGGAACAGAGAGGGCATGGGCGTGGGAGGCCTGGGTTCAAATTCCGCTGCTGCCACAGGCTTTTGTTGGCACCCACATCCTCTCTCAACTTCCATCCGCAAAGTGAATATCAGCTTACCAAAAAGGCAGTTGTGAAGCATCGAACACAGATGCTGGGAGTGAGCCTGGGAGACCCTTGGCTCTGGCTTTCA
>NW_015168053.1:724488-761425 GCF_001447785.1 Gekko japonicus
CCATGAAATTAAAAGACGCCTGCTCCTTGAGAGGAAAGCAATGGCAAACCTAGACAACTTAATAAAAAGTAGAGACATCACCCTGCCAACAAAAGTCTGCATGGTCAAAGCAATGGTATTCCCAGTAGTAATGTATGGCTGCAAGAGTTGGACCATAAGGAAGACTGACGCCGAATAATAGATTCTTTTGAATTATGGTGCTGCTGGAGAAGATAGTCCCTTGGACTGCAAGGAGATCAAATCAGTCAATCCTCAAAGAAATCAACCCTGACTGTTCCCTGGAAGGCCAGATAATGAAACTGAAGCTCAAATACTTTGGCCACCAAATGAGAAGGGAGCACTCACTGGAGAAGACCCTGATGCTGGGAAAGATTGAAGGTCAAAGAAGACGGGGACGGCAAAGGATGAGATGGTTAGACAGTGTCATAGATGCAACGAACATGAAGTTGAGCAAACTTCAGAGGACGGCGGAAGATGTAGTCCATGGGGTCGCGAAGAGTAGGACTCAACTGTGCAATTGAACAACAACAACAAATGCCTATGGCCATTGCTACATCATCTGGCAGCGTGTTCCACGTTTTAATCACTCACTCTGTAAAGAAGTATTTCTTTTTGTCCTTTTAGGGAAAGGTTTGTGAGGCTTACAAAAGTGGGGCCAGGAAGCAGGAATCCTTGGGGGCCGCAGCAAAGGGAGGGGGCTCCCAGGAGGTTAGAATATGGGGGGGGACGCCAAGTTTTGGGGTTTAGGAAGGGACTGACAAAGATGGACTTCTGGGCTCTCAGGACTTGCAGGGGGCCCAGTCGATTAAAGGGAGGCGACAGAGGGTCCCCAGTGCGGGACAGGTAGGAGGAAAGTGCCAAACCTGCTGGCCGATCTCTTCTCTGTGTCGTCTTTTTCTTCTTCCGTGGGCTGCTTTGTCACTGCAGCAACTGTGTCTGGAACTTTGGAGAAAGTTCATTTACATAGAAATGAAAAATTAAATTAGTGCAAATGTGTAATTCAGCCGGAAAATGTGATTAACGAGATGCGGGGCCAGGGGGAAGAGGAGGGGGGGCGGAAGGGGGAGGGGGGGGCAGGGTGAAAATGGAGACTGTTGCTGACACACACGATGGGCAGAACCATCCATACAGGCGCATGTTCGGAGGTACCGTGGCATGTTCGGAGGTACGTCATGCAGTACCCTTTGGTTCTGGCGCGCATGGTTCATGCACATCTGTGGGGATACAGCTGTCACTTCTGCTCCTCGCTCAGCTATTATTTCAGGCTCTCAACAGACCCAGGCAGACAAGACAACAGTTAGGAGCTCTGCTGCTTTTGATGCAGATTAAAGGTGTTTAAAAAAATAATTCCCCCTATCCAGTGAATGGGAGGGGTGGTGGCTAAGGAAACACATTTTTCATTTTATTAACTGAAAGCCAGGGCTCTGCTGCCTTCTGCAGCTCGGCATCTGGATGAAGATGGATAACAAGTTGGGTTTAATCAATCCATCCCGGGGCTTCCTCTGTTGCCAGTTAGAGAAGCGTTCTGCGCTCCCTTGTGACCCCCCCAGCCTTCTCCTGCTTTTCCTCCAGTCCCCCGATGCATCCGTCTTCTTGATTTATGCCGTGCTCATTCTCTCATCTGCCCATTAGGCCTTCAGTCTCTTTACATGTACAGAAAGTCAAAAGGGGGGAGTGGGAGTCAGGGTTCTCTGGGAAGGGAGTGGCCAGAGAGTTTACAGTTAAGATGCTTTAAAACCGGGGTCCCGACATGGCGCCCTTGGGCATATGGTGCTCACCAACACCTTTCTTGGCACCAGCCGAGTATTTCGGGAAAGTGGGTGGGGCTAGGTGGGGGTCCTGCCCAGCAGGGCTTCTGACTGGCCACTGGAGAGCTGATGGACTGTGCAGATCAAAACAACATTGTTTTGGCGGCAGCTACTACCACAGCGTTGGTTTTAATTTCTCTCTCGCTCCTCTTTCTCAGTATATTTTTCACACTTAGTCCTCATGTTCCCAGGAGCTGCGGTGGCTCAAGTGGTTAAGACGCTGAACTGCAGGCTGTGGAAGGTAAGTAGTTCAGCAGTTCGAGACCCGAGTGTGCCGCATGACGGAGTGAGCTCCCGTCTCTAGTTCCAGCTCCTGCCAACCTAGCAGTTTGAAAGCAAGAAATTGCAAGTAAATAAATAGGTACCCCCTCGGTGGGAAGGTAACAGCGTTCCGTGCGCCTCGGTGTTTAGTCATGCCGGCCACATGACCACGGAAACGTCTTCAGACAGCGCTGGCTCTTCGGCTTGGAAACGGAGATGAGCACCGCAACCCTTTCGAGCAAGGGAACCTTTACCGTTACCTACCTCATGTTCCCTGCACTTGGGTTTCCTTTGTGCGTGTGCGTGCATCTCTCCCGTGATCATGTTATGGTTGGCCCTGCCTCCTGGGGGCACCCAGAGCCCTGGGTCAGAATTCCAAAGGTGCCCAACAGGAGCAAAGAGACTGGGGGGGCCCCCCTTGCTTTGAAAGAACACCATCCTTCCTAGGGACAGAAGGTCTACATACCAAAGGGCCCCCCTCTCACGAGCAGCTTTTCTGTTGCGGACAGTGGGCAGGATGTGAATAATCCGTGGGCAGCAGTACGCCATTCCCAGTTGGAACTGGTTACCTATCCCCTCATCCATCTGCTGCACGTGGCTCTTGTACCTTTAGTACCTGCATAACAAAAAACTGCTTCAGGCAGAATTTTCCCCATCACTGCACATCTGGCTCGCAAAAACAGGTGAGCTGTTGAATCGCAGCTTGTCATACTAAAACACCGGCGGAGCCTTGCCAATTGGGACTAGAGAAGAAGGGGGGCCCAAAACCCTGGATCCCTGAGACCTGTGCTTTGATCCGGATGGAGGCCTTATTTAAAGGTGGTGCTGCAAGGCAAAAGAATTAACGCGGGTGACTTTGGGGGAGTGCATCGTCTCCTTTAAACCGAGCTGCTGCCTGTGCAATGCCAGGCGACCCAAGGAAGAGTTTTCTTGGTCGCGGCACCAAAACTTTGGAACTTTCTCCGCAGGGAGACTCACGTCTGTCTCCCTCTATTGGTGTATCCTGCCAGTGGGCGAAGGCTTTCTCTGTTTTGTTTGGCATAACATTCCCCCCCCCCCCCCCCCACCCTTTTTACGCAGGATCCTTCCTGGTTCTGGTGATATATGTTTATGTGTTTTCGTTGAATTATTTTATAATTTTAAATGCTGTTTTTAATTGACCGTTTAATGTTTCCGTGTTCACCCCCTTCAAGACCCTGATGGGTGGAAAGGCAACGTCTAAACATTTTAAGTAAATAAATAAAACAATAAAGTTAGCATGCCAGAGATCCATCGCCCAGGGTGTGGCACTAGCATTCTAATTAAGTGCACATAGCTATTTTGCATGGGTAGGAGTCCAATTTCAACCAGGCTCTGGGCTCAGGCAGTCTTCTGTGTCTTCAGCATCATGTTTAAATCCAGCCTTATTGAAGCTTATGTGCATCTGTCTGCTGTCCAGACTTCAGAGAGATGTCATGGTCACTACGCTGTGTATGTTTACGCATCGTATCATCATACGGGGTGGCAGTTTGGAGTGTGATGTGCAGCAGGATGGGGTAGTGTGGTGGGCGAAACTGTGTTGCTGTGACTTTGGCCGCCTTGGCTACTGTGAATGGGCTTATCGCTGTGCAAATATTGGGCTGTGTATGACCTGTCACAAGAACATTAATATTCTTTGATGGCTGGAAATCTTTTCCCCCTGCCCTTGAAAGGTGACAACCTTCAGCTGTTGGGAAGGGACGGGAAACAATTTATAGCAAGTTAGAATTGGGTCAGAGAGAGGGAGAGGGATAGATATATGACTATATATGACTAAGAATATGGTACAGTTTCTCTTTGAGAGCTTGCTGAAGGATGAATGGTTGTGTTGCCTGCTTCAGGAATCTCCTTGCTTCCAACAGGCTCTGTTTGTAGATTTGTAAACAGATCTTAATAAATAAAATAAGTCACCATAAATCTCTGTTTTTCCCTTTTCTAATGGAAACAAACCTCTGCAATACTACCCTTGAACTGCTAACTGATCAGGGAAGTCAGGTATGGTTAGCTATTATTATGTTGTGATGAAAGACGAAACATCCTGTAAGGAGGGTAATCCATATTCTGTGTCAAAGGAAGCAAAATTCTGCAGCCTGCATAATCTGGCAAATTAAAGCCTCTTGCATATCTTTGCTTATTTTAGATGATTTTAGGTAGGCAAACTGGAGAAAGGCGGGGTATACATGAAGATGATGGTGATGATGTCACACACCTTCTCTGTTTGCTCATTTATTTTCCTTAGGGTCTATCTAAATGTGACACAGGGAGCTGTGTGACCAGATCTGCCCAGAGACAGCTGATGGACTCAGATTGGGGGCCAATCAGGGACAGAGATGGGCTTTAACTTTTCCATTCACACACTGTTTTGCCACCCCACTCCTGCTGTAGTTACGCTTTGAAAAGGGGGGGGGGGACACAGGCACCAATTTTTGACCCTTTTTTTTCTTTCCAGGGCTAATTAACAGAATGAGAAAGGGGAGTGGTTTTGACTGGTGAAACTGTTATGGGTGGACATGTTAAACTCTCCCCCTTGGGTTGCCAACATCCAGGTGAGGCTTAGAGATTTCCTGGAATTATGTCTGTTCTCCAGTCTACAGAGTTCCGTTTCTCTGGAGACAATGGCTGACTTGGAGGAGGGACTCTATAGCATTATGCCCCACTGAGTTCCCTGCCTCCCCAAGGCTGTAGCCCAAATCTATAAGACTGTCCCAACCTGGAGCTGGCAACCCCTCCTTGTCCGTTTGTTATTCCCATTTTTAAAATGCTGAGATCAGAACACAAACAGCCTTATCTACTTAGCCCTTGCTTTCCTTTTCTCTGGGTCTGGTAGAATTGGGGGGAAGGCTGGGCTTTGCTAAAGGGAAAGTGAGGTGGAAGGGTTTTTGAAGCCTATGTATATGACCCCCTCCTGGCAAAGAATTTCCTAAAATGCATCCATGCAGAGAAACCACACCAGGGCAAGGTCTGAGCGGGATAAAAAAAGCCTTTATTTCTTATGAACGCCCTAAAATAGTATCGAAAAACCCAGCCCCTCCCCCCGTCCGGATGCCTGGGTCCCTGCCCCACCCAAACCCTGCCCCATCCTGGTGTTGGGGCGCTGCCCCATGGTCCACCTCCCCCCTCCCAGCGAAACCCCACCCGCTCCAAGAAAGTCCACCCCACCCACCTACCCCGCTCCCTAAAACAGTATTTCTAAAGTTATTACTAAATTGCCCCCAAATAGGAAAAGGGACAAAGAGACACAAGGAGAGAGAGAGAGAGAGAGAGAGAAAACTTGTGGTTGTATTTCCGTGTTCACAAGCGTATTTGAGGTTTGGGGCGTGCGCCTCTTGTGTGTGCCTATTTCATTGTGTTATTCCATGTATGCAATATAGTTCCTATAGTTTTCATGTATATCTCTGTGTCTGTCTGTGTGTTTTATGAACTATTAAGCAGGTTGCCTACACCAAAGTGAATGTCTCAGTGAACCTGTTAACCCTGTATGGTGCCACAACACCTGCTTACAGACTCATGGCCATCTCACACATGACATTACTTCTCAGCCCTTCGGCCATTCACAAGTGACAGGGTACACATTGAGTTGGACGTGGCCCCAGCAAGGCTACTGTTTGGGGAGTTGTCCATTGATGTGGTTTGTTCACAGATACGATTGTGGTTCCGAGATTCTGTGTGTGAATGTGTGTGTCTAATAGCAATCCTGTCTTTTTATGTCTGTGATGGAGGCTGTGTGCTTGTGGCATTTTGTGTTGAATTGTAGTAACATTTTGCTGCACATGCTCCATTAAGGTGCACGTCGCTTGTGAGACGGCGGGTTCTTTCTATGGAGATTCACTTCTTTACCTGCTGGCATGATTGTTAGTGTGTGTGTGCTTGTATGCTTTTGTGCTTGACTGTGGTTGCGAGCGGGAGGGGGAGTATTTCCTTGCGGTTCACTGTTGGCAGTGTGTGCACCGGTTTGGAGTTGTCCATTGATGTGGTTTGTTCACAGGTACGATTGTGGCTCCGAGATTCTGTGTGTGAATCTGTGTGTCTAATAGCAATCCTGTCTGTGATGGAGGCTGTGTACTTGTGGCATTTTGTGTTGAATTGTAGTAACATTTTGCTGCACGTGCTCCATTAAGGTGCACGTCGCTTGTGAGATGGTGGGTTCTTTCTGTGGAGATTCACTTCTTTACCTGCTGGCATGATTGTTAGTGTGTGTGTGCTTGTATGCTTTTGTGCTTGACTGTGGTTGCGAGCGGGAGGGGGAGTATTTCCTTGCGGTTCACTGTTGGCAGTGTGTGCACCGGTTTGGGAGCGACAGTGTGTGTTTCTGGAGGAGTGCACTCTGGCACCTGAGGGGGTGCCGTTCTTCCTGCCAGTGTATTGGAGAACTTTTAGAGTTGGGAGGGACTTCGCAGACCCTCAGACCCAACCCCAGCCCTGAGACAGGACATCCCAGACAGCTAAAGCAACTGTAGCAGATGGAAGGAGGCCCTGCAGCACCCTCAGGTAGTTTGTTCCGTTGCCAAACAGACAGGAGTGTGCCCACTCCGGCTGGCTGCCCCAGAAACAGCTGGTTGAAAATGGTCAACATGTCTTTTTCCTGCCTCCCCACCCCCCTCCCTCCCTCTGATTTTCCTCTAGGCAAAACAGACCTAGTTCCTTCAGCGTTTCCACGTACGACTTGCCTTCCAGACCTTTGATCATCTTCGCAGCTCTCCTCCAATTTTTCTTTCCGTTTGTCAACATCTGACTGGAACCGAGCTGCTCAAACCTGAACACAGCACTTCAAACAAGCGTGAGGAAGAAAGGAGAGCGAGCGAGAGCACGCAGCTTTACTGGGTCAGACCCTGGGCCTGTTGTGCCCCATGTAAGGGCCAGGCTTCTGTGTCCTCTTTGCCCAAGTTAGCCCATCTTTATGCACCAAGAAAAGCATAACTATTAAGTGTGGTTATGCTGATGAAAGAAGTCAGCAGCTTTTTTGGCTTATATTGCATTATTGGTTCTGCCAGTCAAAGGCAAGAACAAAAAGCTACACGGGGACATTAAAGCTCCGGGGGCCCCCAGCACCTGGAAATCTGACGGAGAGACTCACATTCACTTGAGAGAGTTCCCCGGATGTTGACAACACGTTTTAAATCCTGTCTTGCAGCCACAAAACCCGGAGATATGAATGCTCAGATTCTCGGGATGCAAAAATCAACGCTGATGCCTAACTTTTGCACTTGGGTGGAATTGCGCAGCGCACACAGCCCTGGGCACATCTCTGTGAGTGATGAGTGGCAAAAGGTTCTAGACTGGGGCAGGCCTACTAAGGCTCTTTAAAAAACATGGCCTCTTTGGTTTCCATACCGCTCCCATTTTCTAGGCTGCTGGAAGGGGCAAACCCGACAATGACGGTTTGTTTAGGAAATATCTATGCTGCAGCTCCAGAGAATCTGCTCTGCTGAGTGTGAGCACGTGAATCATGCTAAACTCCTGTAAAGCGGGGTGGGGGGTTGGCAGGGAGGCTGATTTAGAAGTACAGCCTGGCAGTTAGGAAGAGGAAGCTGAACACACCCCCCCCCCAATAGTGTTTCTCTGCAGCGCCATTTTGCTTTCAGTAGGGATTATGTCTTGGAGGCCACCGGGAGAAAAATCCCCTCCCTCTTTTTACTTTATGGGGATTTGGTGTAACGCAGGGGTTTGCCACCATTACATCTCGTTCGCTCCCAAGACTTAACCCATCTTACCTGTCCGGGGGCTTAATGGTACACGCTCTTGCTTTAGGAAAAATGCCAGCATCACAGGTGCAAATAGACTACTCTTGGGTTCACCTCTTGGGTTCTGGCTCTGAGCATCCCCCTGTCTTATGCTACCTATACTTGCCATTTGTATATTGCTACTTTTCATAGGGTGATCTAATTCTTCTTTAAAGAACAACAACAAAAAAAGATCACGGGGCGACAGGCACACCCTGTGACGGTGAATTGCACAGATCAGTCACGAGCTGGGTAAAAAAGCTACAGTTAACTTGAGACCTGTTACTCGCTTAGTCTGAACAAGAACTTCTTGGCTCTTCGTATTAAGAGAGAGTCTCCCCCACGGGAGCCTACCACATTCCAAGTGTGAGCACTGCTGGTACACACTGTAAGACTTGAGGGTTTGGGCTGGTTTTGAGAACAGGTTTCCACTCCCCTGGGGTCTCCTGTAAAGGATGGACTTGCACATTTCCTCCATGAGAAGTTGCACAAGATGCACCTGCATTGGAAGCACACTCGTCAGGGCCAAATTAGAGGTGACCGTTTTTAATGAGTTTAGTGTGGCTTCCCTGGACCCGATTTGCGTGGCCCACAGACACACAGCAGTTGCGGGGGACTACCCAAATGGGCTCAGAATGCACGGTGGGGGGGGGGCCCTCCTGTCTCTCCTCCCAAGCTGTTTTCCTGGATGAAAACCATACTGGGAGGGGGGGTTATTTCATCAATTTTGCTGCTCTACATGCTCAGACTACTCCGTATGCAGCAGTGTTCCCTCTAAGTTGAGTTAATGCGAGCTAGCTCACAGTTTTTAGCCTCCGGCTCACACACTTTTGTCTCAACTCAGGAAGGAGGGCTCCAGAACAAACTAATTTTTTCAGCAGCCAAATCGCTCGCTCACCACTGTAATGCCAGTAGCTCACAAAGTAGAATTTTTGCCCGCCAGACTCCACAGCTTAGAAGGGAGCGTTGGTATGCAGTAGCAAAATCAGCAAAATAACTCCCCCCCGGATGATTTTCCTGCAAGAAACTGGGGGGGAGGGAGCCCTTCTTCCTCCTGCGGTGCCATTGGAAGCCTGTTTGGGCTTTCCTCTTCTTTTAAAGACACTGTTCCCTACAGCTGCTGGGTGGCTACGGTGGCACACGAGTTGAGCCTGGGAAACCCAGACCTAACTCATCAAAACTGTAACACATAATTTGTCCCTCATGATCCCACAACATGGGAGGTCCCTAACTCTCCATTCACATGGGAGGTGCAGAGGAAAGATGGAGAAGTCATTCACCTTTCCCTCTGTTCCCACTTCGGTAGCCGTCCAAAACAGTTCAGAGAGACCAGCGTTAAGACAGTGTACGGTAATCTCAGTTATGGTAATACACAGCATTTTATGTATCTAATGAGGATGTTATTCTATTGGCTTTGTTTCGGATGGGTTGAAATGAGGATGCCCCCTTGATCTAAAGAACCACCTTACGTCTTACGTCATTTTCTGCACTGGTGGAACTGCAGCGCACCAAGACTGAATATCTGGTGTAGCGTTTCCCACAACAGGTCCTTTTGTACTCGCAATCCATTTATGTGGTTTTCATCCAGCGCTTGACGGGCAAGTGTAAGAGTTTGTGTTTTAGAGACCATGACATGTGTTTGCGTGATATTCGGTTTTGGTCTTTGGGGGGTGGGGGGGGGACATGACTGAAAGATTAAAGCAGAGGAAAAGGAGAAAGGAGAAACATGAGTGAGAAGAGCAGAGAAAAGAAAGAAGGGACAAGAGGAAGCGGAGAATGTGCAGGAAAAATATCACAGTTTTCTGTTGAACAAAGTCACAGTTTTGTCTCCTAACATCCCCTCCCGCCCAGAAGTTCAAACAGTTGTATGGTTCTTTCCCCCCCTCTCCTCGCTCCCGGAGCACGACCAATGGCACTTTTCCTCTGCTGTCATTCTGTTCGGGGGACACAGAGTCCTGGATCTTCACGACTGGTTCGTCTGCAGTGGCCCTCTCTTATTCAGAGAGTAGCAGCCCCGCAGTTGCAGTAGCCAAATGCCACTGGCCACAGGAACCCACCCCATCAGTGTGCCACAGGGTGGCAGGAAAGCCCTTTTTTCTGGATATAAAAGGTCTGTCGTGGAGAAACAGGAGGGAACAGCTCCCTTCTACCTCCTGCTGTAAGTTGGCTGGTGGAAGGGACACGGGGCATGTTGTCACAGGGAGCTACTCTGGCGGCACTTGGGATAGCAGTAGCACGGTGTTGCCCCTCTCTGAAAGATCCTCTCCACTCCCCCTTCTGTTCAGCTCTATGGGATTAGTTATGATTCCAGTTGCCACGGTAGGATTAACGGGTAACTCTTTTGGTTTAAAAAATTCCCCTTTTCTGTGGCAGGGAGGTGTGGCACTATCCCGTATCTTCCTGGTGGCCTCTGTGGCTTGCCCTTTGCCTTGGTGGGTTCATTTGTGGCACTGTTCTGCTTCCCCCTCTCCGTGGTCATCTTCGCGGTACTACCTCTGTACCCTGGTTCGGGCAACAGCACCATCTCCTCCATCTCAGTCCCCACTCTGTGGGCTGAGCTACAGTGCAGTCTTTTCTCTGCTGTCCCATCTGAAGCCTCTCTCCCCACCCCCCACCCCAGTCCCACCCCACCTGTTGCTGGTCATACCTCCGACTCCAGGCTGGAGAAATGGGCAGACCCACGCCGAGCAAAAAGCTCCCCGCTTCGGCTCACCCGGCGCGGCAGCCAGTCGGGGGAAAAGCCCCCCGGGTGCCGATGGGAGGCCCCACAGCGCATCATGTGGCAGGAGCTGAGGTCCTCCAGGCTGCGGGAGGTGGGATGAAGGACTCCGCCAGTCGGCCCCAGGTCACAGGAATGGTGATGGTAGCGTCGGTGGAAGCCGTGGCGGTGCCGAGGAGCCAGGCAACCGTAGACGCTACAGTGGCGGTGCTCCCAGTCCAGCCGGCGCTCCAGACGCTCCTCGGGATAGCGCAAGGCCTCCTTGCGGCACGGTGGAGTGGGTGGTGGGAGCATTTCCAAGCTCAGGCAATGCTGGCAGGGGCCGTGGCATCCGTGGCATTTTGCCAACTTATCAGCTGACCAGTAGTGCAGGGGCTTGTGTGTGGCAAACAGCTGCCTCTCCCGGGATGGGTAGGTGCAGAAATAATCCGGCGACTGATACCAGCAGCTGTGGCCGTCGCTGTCCCTCTCACAGATGTCGGAATCCGAGTCGGAAAAGTCCACGTAATGACTTTGGCTGCGCAAGCTGGCACCTACGGCGAGTGGATGGGAATGGCTACGGCAAATGTGAGCTCGGGAGCCCCTTTCGCGGCTTGCTGAGGCTGGGCATTTGGCTTCTGGCTCAGCTCGTGGCAGAGACGTCTCTTCGGCATGCCGGTAACGGGGGACGGGTGGGGAGCGTTCGTCTTCGTAGGACAGCCTCGTGTAGCCGTACCGGCCCCGCTCCTTGCTGAAAGGCCGGCTGCTGCCCCGTTCCAGTTCGCAAGGGCTCTTGGCTGTGTAACTGCTCGGTGGCCCGTCGTACTTCTTCACCTCCGGGGCCCGGCCGGCCGCTTTCCCAGCTTGGAAACTTTCGTACAATCCACGAAGCGATTTGCGTTGCCAACCGGATGCTACTGGGGGCATGTCGGGAGTATCTTTCTCACGTACAATGGCAAAATAAGAGGGTGGGTTTTCGAGTCCCCGGGTGGGTGGTGGCGGTGAGAGCTGACAGGGTGCCATCTTTTTGGTACCGACGTGGTCAGAGAGCCCTTCGGGTTCAATGGGACCATAGAAGCGGTGGAAGCCATCGGAGAAAGGGCTCTTGAGGCTGTGGCGTGGAGGTTTGGTTGTGGGGAGCTCTGCAGGTGTCGGAGGGTACAGGTCCTTGTAACAATTAGGGCTGCGGGCGTGGCGCCACCGTTCCACAATTCGGCGTTCTCGAGGCAGGAAGCTGGAACAGGGAAGTGGTGGCCCAGGGGGACTGGGCAATGCTGGCGCTCCACCTCGTGATGGCCCATAGTTGTGGTTCAAGATGGGCAGCTGCTGCTGGTCTTGGATTTTGGGGTCTTCACTACTACAACAGCTGTACATGCCCTAGAATGAATGAAAGAAAGAGGGATTAAGAAGGGGGCTCTGGGAACTGTAGCCCAAGAAGAGGAGTGGTTGGTGTGAGACACATGAAGCTGCTCAGTACTGAATCAGACTGTCGGTCCATCAGAGTCAGCACTCAAGACTGACAGCAGCTCTCCCAAGTGCTCACGTTAGAGGTCTTTCAGATCATCTACTGCCAGATCCTTTAAATGGAGGTGCTGGGGATTGAACCCGGGACCTTCTGCATGCCAAGTGGATGCTGTCCCACTGAGCCACGGCCCCTTCTAGGAAGTGTCACGAGGCAGTTACGAACGGTAGTGCTACAAGGCTGGCACACTTGGGGGAAGAGATCTGTGCAGGTGGGAGGAGAAGTCATCCGAATTGCATGCTGCTTGCAAAGCGCCTTTTGTCGATGTTTCTGTTATCTCCATGCAAAGGCGTTGCAGGTATGATGTCCCCCTCTCCAGGTTCTTGGTATGGCATCCTCAAGCACTCTTGCAAGGGTTTATGGAATTGTGCTTGTGTGCTAAAATGACACAACCTCGACACTTCAGTAGGGAAGCCTGCCTGTGTGCCGCTTCCTCCCCACACTCTTGTCTTCCACTCCCCGTACTTTACCCCTCTGCCCAGTTTCTATACATACACACCATTCACCTGGAACACTCTGGCCGCGACATGCCTTCTCTCCCCGGAGCAGATCACTAAGCCTGAAGCAGTCGTGGGTAATGTTCCCTCTAAGATGTGAAGTCTTATGAGCAAAAATCCTACTTTGTGAGCTACTGGCATTAAAGTTGTGAGCGAGCGATTCCGCTACTGCATGAATTCGTTTGCCCTGGAGCCCTCCTTCCTGAGCGAAGACAAAAATGTGTGAGCCGGAGGCTAAAAAACTGTGAGCTAGCTCACACTGACTCAGCTTAGAGGGAACACTGGCTCGTGGGTTCTTCACTGCAGTGGGTCCATGCCCACGCTATGGGAACCGAGTCTTCAGTATTTACACCCAAGTTTGAGAAATACCATCCTAAAGAACTCTTGTATAATATGCTGGTTGGATGCTTTGGGGCTCCACAAGCCCACAACTCCCCCCCCCCGCCCCCCGCAATACCTGCCTCGCCCTAGACTTTTAAGCCGCATCAGTTCCCACCGTACACGACCTTCTGCTACTGACACAGTGTTCTTCCCTCCCACCCAGTGCCGTTGAACTTGTCCTTCATTGTAGGTCACTGATTCTAGAGAAGGATCGCCCTGGCAGTGCGTGGAGAGGAGGAGAAAGGAGGGGACACTGAAAGCAGGAAGCCAGGAGAAATACAAATGGACAGATTGACATCGCAAAGGGCAAGAAAGAATGCAAAGGAGACAGAAGAAACGGGCAGGGGAATCAGAGGGCGGTGTGGGATCTTTGCCGCCCAACTGAGTCTTGTGTTTTAAAATCTTCACTCTTCGGCGCAAGGCGGCAGGCGGTTTTTAATCTTCATGGGACGTGATCGACATATGCAAATGAGAACTATACGGAACACAATATACGCCACAGCTCATGAGAATCTGCCTGAAACGCCAGGGGGATAGCCCATTAACACTGCTCAACTACACCACAGATTTAATCTGTCTCAGATCTGCTTTAACTGCCCTGATTCCCCCCGTGCCCCACCCCGTTCTCCAGGAACTGCAGTCATATAGCAAAAGGAGTACTCTGCTAGGGATGCCGAGCCCCATCGCAGAACCCTTAGCTCCCAGGTTTCCTTGTTTGGGAGCCAAAAGCATTGTGTAAAAGGCTTGTGACTTGTTGAAATCCACAGTGGAGAGCTCACATTCCCTCCTCAAGAAGGCCCCACAGCTCTTCCCATAGCTCAGCACTTCTGGGTGTTGGGGACTCAGCTTTCAAGTCAAAGACTGGGGCAGCATATGGACGCTCATTAAATAGGGTTTACTGCAAGTTTTTTCCCCGTAGAGAGAGTCCAGCCGTATGTGGCTGTGTTAATCAGTAAACTGAATGCTGATTCAATCTGGTACTTGCTTCCCTCATTTTTTCCAAGCAAGTTGTCTGCCCCCCCCCCCTTAAAGCAAAGGGTGCACATTCATTCAATTGAACAATTGTTCATCACTCCCTCCCCCCAAAGGACTTATATATTCTTTTCAAAGTTAAAATCACTCCTGGTCCTGGGAGGTTGGTTTGTGACAGTTCGGGTACTAGCCAATCAGTACTGTGCAGAGCAGTCTTATCCTGCAAACTGACAGAGCCACTTTCCCCAAATTCAGTCTTGAAGAGAAACCTGTTCATGTGAACAGCGTGCAGTGAACAGGATTCAACAACAACTCCACTGCACAACTGATGTATGCCTGTATGTACCTATGGGTTAACATGGTAGGGACAGGGAAGGATGGATACACTGTAGGCAGAGGTGGATACATTGTATACTACGGATGAAGAAAATTTTAAATTTTGTTCCAAGGTGTCTAACACAATCCATGAAAATTAATCAAATGTGTATCTATTAGCCAGTTTTTCAAAATTTAGGTACAGGGAACGACAAAGAGCTCTGCTGAGGTTGCTTATGGTTGTGATAAAAACAAGTAGCTTTGTGGGTGAGTATATAGGCGGATGCAGAGCCAGGCTCCATTTGCCTGGCAGCCTTACCCTGCTGAAGGCAAGAAGGAAGTCCAGCCGGCCCGTGTGCCTCATACAGTGTCGCAGCTTCCAGTAAATGAGGTGTTCCCAGGCAAAGACCAGCAGGCTCAGCCCCATGGCCACAAGGAGCATGTAGAAGACCCCAGCCATGTTGTCGATGTCTAGCTTGCTGCTCATCACCTCGATTTTGTCGTTGTGGCAGATTCCGGACAGCCACAGGCGCTCCAGCAACTCAATCTCATCTGAAAGAGAGGAGGGGGTGGGGATGGGGGCGAGGAGGAAAGGGAACCTAGGAGACGTGCCTCTCTTCAGCCCCTCTCCCTTTGGGCATTTCTTCCCTTCTCCCAGTGAATTTATTTATTTATTAATTATTCGTATTTATACCCCGCCCTCCCAGCAAACCGTCTCAGGGCAGGTGCCCTCTTCCTAAGAGCTCAGGAGTGACAGGAGCTCAGGAGGTACAGGAGTCTGAGGTCTCAAGGGCCACAGAGATTACGGTCACCTAGCAACAGGACAGAACCTGGACGTGGGAGTTGGGAAGGGGAGGGAAGATGGCCAGCTCTTTCCCAGTTTGGCTCATAGGATATGTACTGAAAAGGCAGAATAGTCACCCCATCACTATCTGTGCACACCTAGGGATCCTAGTGTCGTTTAGGAGCCAGAATTGGTAGTTTTCCCAATCTTAATTAAAGCATAATATTAACATCTTGTGTTTGTAGTATAAAAAGTAGCCCAGGTATAATCATTTGACAGATGGGTGAGTTGCTAGGCAATTATTTCTCACCCCCTCCTCAAATAAGCTGCTGGCAGCTTGCAACACTGTGCAGGTGTACTTTCTCATACCCAAACCAGAGGTTCTCTAAAGTGCATACCAAGCACAGAGGGTGTGTGTGTATAACATACTCCATCACTCCTCAATATGTATGTATCTAACACAGCTATACATTAATGTGCTAAACAGTGGACGGAGTAATATGTATTATATACATTCACAGTAGAAGCATAATTTCTACCTTCCTGTGAGCTATACTCTGGAGTAAGGTTTCAACATGGATTGTATCTACAGATGTGTGTTGACTGTGCATGCTTTATTTTTATGCACAAATTTTAATAATCAAGGATTACAGACTATGCAAAAGCCAACACACTTTCTAGTACGAGTTATGGTCAGTATCTGAAATCTGGTCACATGTGGATGTTGAAAATCCAAGCTGAATTATGAGACTCTCCCCAACTCAGTGAACGCAGGCAGTCTCCATGACTGGGAATGCCTGGGAAATGGGGCAACGGATTTATGTTTTGGGCATTCATAAAGTTCAACTGGAGTTTATATGCAAATGTTGACATTTTCCTACATTTTGGACCCTCGCTGCACCACTCCCATAATCTATGAAGTACCCTTGTCTCTCCCACACACAGTCTTTACACATCATGATCTGAATGAGTTTTTTACAGATGGCATGAAGAACGCCTTGGAGTCTGGAAGGCTTCAGTTCTGAATGTTGTTAATACAGTACAGAACACTGGACATGGCCCTTTTTAAGCAGAATGAACGCTTCCTTCAGTGCACATTTTCATTCAGCTTACAGATGTGGGGGAAAACAAAGCGGTTTTTTAAGTGTCCTGGACATGGGCTGGCCCGTCCCGCCAATCCACTGGCATGCCCTGGGGCGGGAAGGAAAGCCCCGTGTCCCGTTTCCCCCTGGGCATCCCCAGTCCGCCAGGACTATAAAGAGAAGCGAGTCTGTTGGCTAACAGCAATTAGAGCCTCAGACTGAGCCCATTAGCAGCAGCAGAGACAGAATCCAGGTTCCTCTGCTCAGATCAAACACACCAGAAACCGTGTCTGTTCATTATCCCCGAAGCTAGAAATAGAAGGCTGGATGTCTGTCTCCTATTCCCTTCGCGCTGCGTCTAGCCCCACTGGAGCTCGCTTCTCTCCCAGGAGGTACAGGAGTCTTTGCTCCCAATCATCCCAGGCTAGAGTGCATGAGCACTTCTCCTCTGGATTGATTAATCCAGAATAGAATACCATGTTTTGGTCACATACATGCATAAATGTGCCGATGGTTGCTGTGGGTTTTGGTGCTCGTCTTCAAGCATTAGTGATGGGGCGCACGGGGGAGGGGGAGAAGTCGTTCTTCTGGGGCTCTGGAGAAAGCCTGTTACTGTGGCATCCCTTTACACATGAACATGCAACGCTAGGGAGAGGAAAATCACATTTTTGTTATGAGTTTGACTGTCTTGATTAGCACAAACTTGCCTGTTGCTGTGTGATTTTGCCTGACAGATCTGATGAGTGATTAGGGACTTGACAGAATGGTTTTAATAATCCTTAATGGCAATGAGTCTCTTTCCAGCCCTGGAAATGTGACATCCACAAGAGTCTGGGGAAGAACAGAGATGGCAAGAAGGTACTTTGCCGTTCTGAACCGAGATGTGGGGAAGGGAGTTGGCTGAAGGTGAAACATCTCAAGGTGCAGGGGCTCTCTCTGAGAACCTGTAGCAGGTTTAACAGCTTTTCTGCCTGCTGCAGGAGTGCCTCTTGCTTCCTCTATGCTCTCTGTGTGTATACTTAAGCAATGTTCCCTCTAAGCTGTGGAGTCTTGTGAGCAAAAATTCCACTTTGTGAGCGACTGGCATCAAAGTTGTGAGCGAGCGACTTGGCTACTGCATAACTTAGGTTACTCTGGAGCCCTCCTTCATGAGCGAAGACAAAAATGTGTGAGCCGGAGGCTAAAAAACTGTGAGCTAGCTCACACTAACTCAGCTTAGAGGGAACACCGCTTATAAGTTAAACTGATATTACAAAGATGCACTATATCTCTAACGTGCTTGCATCCTAAGGAAACTGAATCACATAGCGCTAACTCTGGACTACTCACTGCTTGGAAGTGGGGAGCACACAATGCTATATAATCCTATATTTCAGCTAACTCAATTTTAAACACAAACAGGCTGTTAAAGAGTGTTAAAAGGAAACTAATCCTTGCTGAGTAAAATTCAAAATCTTGTCACCTGGTGGATCATAACCCACTTTCAGCTAACAGAAAGGAACATTTCATGTTTCCAGGCTCCGTTTTAATAGAGGGAGGTTCCCGTTAACCAATCCAAACAGTCGATGGAAAGGATTTGGCCTGGTCACTAGGGCGGGGGGGTCTGAGGAGGTAAAAAGATGAATGGGAGAGTGTCTGAATGGCCGAGGCCCAGGTGCTCGACGCACCTTATTTGGAACCGTTGCTTATAGAGTTGCCAACCTTCAGGTGGGGCCTGGAGATCTAGGAATTACAACTGATCTCCAGACAACAGGGATAGCTTTGGGCTGTGGACTCTATGACATCATATCCTCCAATCCTCCGCATGCTCTATCCCCAGATCTCCAGGAATTCCCCAACCCAGAGCCGGCAACCCAATTTCTATGGAGCACACACCAATTTTACTTTTTATTTATTTGTTTATTTTCTTCAATTTATATCCTGCCCTCCCTGCCAGGCAGGCTCAATACCAAAAGTAACAAACATCCCTAATCTGAGACACCACTGCTCCAAAGCGCCCTCTTCCCCCCCCCCTTTCAGCTCTGATCTATTGTGAGGAGAGAGGCACGTCTGCTAAAGAAACCAGTACCAGGCACTTTGGATGTTGCTCCCCACACCCAATGTCTTATGCACGGGACCCAGGAATCCTGGCTTCCAGCTCGCCTTCCCACTACTCCCCCCCAGAACCGGGCATGTGGATAGGCTTTACCGTCACTCAGAAACTGGAGGAGGGCCAGGTCAATGGGCCGTTTCCACTTGGATCCCTTCTGCAGCGCAATGCCGTAGCCAGTGGTGGCAAAGACCTTCCCACTTCCTATGGTGACCAGTTTACAGCCCTCTTCCTTGCGGGCCATGTAGTTTAGGACGGCTGCATCGTAAATGAAGGCATCCAGCTTCCTGCAGTCAGTCAGACAGACAGACAAGACAGGCAGAGGCAGATAAATGGAAATTAAGGTGCAAGTAGGCAGCTGATTAAAGATTGCTTCATATTTGATTTATTGGGCTTCTAGTGGATTTAGACCTAACTACTTATTCATAATGCAAAGCTAGCGAAGGAAGCTTTTTGAGAATTGTGATGGAGGGGGGCAGTTTCCTTTAACTGAGAGACAGCTGATGGTTGAACAAGCAAATGCTACCACTTGTTGTTTGAAGGACAGGCCATGTTTCATGGGTTTTATATATCACAATAGGATGATGGAACCAAAAATAACTTTAAAATAAACAGGTTCAAGACTAAACTTCCCAATTGTTTGGGTCTGGTGAGGAATTCCCCACCCCCATTTTCCCACCCTTGAGAAACTGAGGAGCTGGAGAAAAACGGCCCCTAAAATGACACTCTAGGAATTTCCACCAATCTCTATGGTCTTTACCACAGAGATTAAGGAAAATTCCTACAGTGTCACCCAGAAGTGACATCGCATTCTCCCCAGGTATTGCCCCCCAGATCTCCTGGCATTTGCCTAGGTAGTGTTGGGAATTCTATTCAAGACCCAGCAGTACTGTGGAAAAGTCAGGTTTTTAAAAAATGTATGGACAATGATTTCAACAGACTACTGTCAGCATTGGTTGCATATTGTTGTTAGATAGAAAGTCATAGGTCTTATGACAGGCAAAATGATGGCTAGTTTGGTTAACCAACTGGAAAGAAAAACCATCTTTACGTTTCTTCTTTGTCATCAAACTGTCATGGGAGGGGGGCCTGGCCCAGTTGTGCAGTCTGTACCGCAGTGAGTCCTTCAAGAGTGCCAGGCCTCTGCTTGTCCTCACATTTGCCAGTTAAGCAGACCACAGGGATTTTAATATGCAGTAGATTTATCTCTGCCAGTTAAAACAATTAGTTTCTAGCCATAGTGTACGTGGCATGGGAGATACACTGGAGAGGCCTATAAGGACAGAAAACCTCTCCTGCTTAGAAAGCCTCTCCTCCCAGCCATTCTTTTTCCATCTTTGCTGCAGCTTTCCCTTCCCCCTTTATTTCCCCCCCTAATTATATACACATTTGACCTATTCAACCAATCTCCATCTACAGCTGAGTTCTGTGAACTCCCCCCCCCCTTCTGATGTTTTCTTGTTCAGTCTATTTTACGGCCATACTAACTGGCCAATCCAGTACACGGTTAGACACACCTGTGTTAATTAGGTCTTTTTAAGCAGGAGGCCTCTGCTACAAGGGGTTCACCCTGTAGTTGTAATCACACTGATTACAATTAATTGCCTTGAGCCCACGCCAGTGGAGAAAGGGGGCCTAGAAATGTATTAAATAAAGAAATAAACTCTGCTCAGTGGTAGAGCACATGCATGGCATGCAGACAGCCCCAGGATTAATCCCTGACATCTCCCGTCAAAAGATGGCAGCTGTTGCAAAAAAACCCCTTCTCTGCTTGAGATGCTGGAAATCCGCTGCCAGGGTAGACAGTCCTGAGCTAGATGGACGGACCAGTGGTGGCGTGTTATTTAAACACAAGCCAGAACCTAAGTCCCCTCAAACAGTTAAAAGAGCAGCCCCTGCTGATAAGAGCAGGAAGGGAAGCACTTAAGACAGCCGAGGACATGCGAGGACAACAAGAGAAAGGACTCAAAGATCTAAGAAGGCTGCAGGTACAGACAGACCCTTTGAAACTCCGCCACACTTGGAACGGCCCCCAGAGCTGGGGCTGGGGCAGTTCACAGGAAAGCTAGGGCCCCAACATGGAAGCCAGGAGGGGAATCACAAAACAGCCAGATAATAATGTGGAGGGGGATACATCTGGTTCCCCATCTGTTTTACAGATTGCAAACTTCTGAATTTAAAATAACATCCACAAACGAGGACATCAGCAAACTAAAGCATGTCCCCGTGATGGCGAGGGCTCTGGAAACCCAGCCCTATCGGGCTGAAGAACGGGGTGTGTCTCGCCTGGAGAAGACTAAAGAGAGGCCTGATCACCACCTTCAGATATTGGAGGGCAAAGGAACAGACTCGTTTTGCTTGATCCGTGGGGTAGGGGCCAGGGCCAAACCTAACAGAAATTACAAGGAAGGAAATTTCAGCTAAATAGCTGAAGAAACTTTCTGACGGTAAGAACTATTCAGTGGTGGGACAGACTGCCTCAGGAGGTGGTGGATTCTCTGTCACTGCAGAGGTTGGATGGCTGTCTGTCGGAGATGCTGTAGTTGCACAGTCCTGCACTGAAAAGAGGGCAGCTAGATTGCCTCCAAGGTACCTTCCAGCTTGACAGGCGTTCCACATGAACGTGCAAACTGGTGCCCCGGCTGTAGAAGCAGCAGAAAACAGAGTGGAGACGGGTGGGAATGGGGGAGTCTTGTGAGCAAAAATTCTACTTGGTGAGCTACTGGCATCAAAGCTGTGAGTGAGTGATTTGGCTGCTGCATAAATTAGTTTGCTCTGGAGCCCCATCCTTCCTGAGCTAAGACAAAAACGTGTGAGCCGGAGGCTAAAAAAACTGTGAGCTAGCTCACACTAACTCAGCTTAGAAGGAACACTGGTCCCCATCCCCACTCGTCCCCCTCAGCACAGAAGCGCCTTGGAGAAAACAATCTCACAGTCTCACCTGGCACCCACCCACCCTTTCTCATTCACAGATGAGCCGTGGTTAAAGGGATACTGTGGCTCAGCTGTGGACAAAAAGAAAGCCCATTAAAGGGCTGAAGGAGGAGAACAGAGCTAAAGCTCCACTGACCAGAACTGCCCCATCATTTCCCCTTCAAGTTGGAGCAAGAGAGGTTTCGCCTTTGCTCCGCCTTAAAAGGGAAAGCCTTGGGAGACCCTTGAGTCATGCTCATGATGAGCACAACCATGTATAGAGGTTCCCCCCAAAAGACGGGCATCGCAGAGGGCAAAATCCCTGCGTGGAACCCACCCTATGACTTCCTTCTCAGAGGCCAGGACGTTTGGCCAGTGGTGGAGTCAGGGCAGGCAGAACCAAGGCAAATGCCTGGGCCAGAGTTTGTGGGAATCTGGTGAGTGAGGAATGGAACCTGGTTATGGTTTGAAGCAGGCTGGAATCAGGCCTATTATAGGAGGAGCTTGGTGGAACACACTGGCTTCTTAAGTCTGGGTCATCTGAAAGAACTCTGTGGAGCAGTCAAGTAACTGACCGTCGCATAATACTACCCACTTTAGGGCACAACCTCAAATTCCACCTAACCAGGATTTGTCCCCGCTTTGAACCACCCTGACTGCAGGTATAGGAGCATGGCTGAAAACTAGCTTTACTCGTACTGCCTTAATACGTGTTTCTGTATAGGGTAGGGATTTCAACCTTTATACATTATTATGAGTACAGAACCAGGGGGGTTGCTGTTATTCTGGGTTAATTAGCACAGTATATGGGGTAATCTTGCATCCATAGGATTAAACAGAAAGTCATATTTCATCACCCAGATAGTTTTTAAATTGGTGGCAGTCTTGGCAGCAGCAGCTCCAAAAGCATCGGGAATTCCCCCCCCCACCCCAAGGCTTCTCACACAGGCCAAGGCATAACGCACTCCCCTCTCAATTACAATTAAAGTCACAAATGCACACAAGTACACAGCCCACGAATTCACATGCAAAAGACCCAGATACAAGTCTAGTTAACAGCATGACTGTGCAGCTTAATCTCGCCTTTATGCCTCACTGTGGACTTCTTATGCGGATTGCTTGTGAAACGAGGCCGCCGGAGTCCCTGGGAGCACTGCTGTGGCGAACAGTGGGGGCACCCTCTTGCTGGCATACAGGGCCACCAAGGCTAGACAAAGCTGTGGCTCCCTGGGGCTGCACAGCAAAGGAGTGCAAAAATTGTTGTAACCTTACCAAATAGTGTGGGCATGGAAGCTTGAGGAGTTCTCATTAGTGACGTCTCAAGCAACATCCATTAGTATAAGCCAGTGTGGTATAGTGGTTAGAGCATTGGACTAAGAGCTGGTAGACCCAGGTTTGAATCCCTGCTGTGCCATGGAAGCACACTCAGCCTCACCTGCTTCACAGGATATAAAACGGAGGCCGGGGCGGGGGGGACACACCATGTAAGCTGCTCTGGGTTCCCATCAGGAATGACGGCTAGGCAGGTCTTGTTTTGTAGAAAAAGCCCAGCAGGAACTCATTAGCCTAATAGGCCACACCCAACAACAGAAACTCATTAGCATAGTAGGCCACACCCTGACAGCACAGCACATTAGCATATTAGGCCGCAGCCCCCTATTGCCAGAAGTGTGGTCGTCCAGCCACACCCACCTTTTGCTTCTTATTCTGTTTACCTTGTTTGTGGTCAAAACCCAGGGCTTTTTTTGTCGCAGGAACTCCTTTGCATGTTAGGCTACACGCCCCTAATATAGCCAATCCGAATGAGTTTCTGCTGTTGGGTGTGGCCTATTATGCTAATGAGTGTCTGCTGGGCGTGGTCAGCTTCGGAGCCAGCCGGAACTCCGTTCCTGTGCGTTCCTGCCCAAAAATAGCCCTGCGGCTGGGTATCAATGAAGTAAATTGATAAAATAGTCTGCGGCGCTCACACAGTCACATTCCACACAGCAGTGATTACAGCAACTAATGCACCCTCTTTGGGGGGCAACACTGACAACAGAAGAAGAAGAAGAAGAGTTGGTTTTTACACCTTGCCCTTCACTATCCGAAGGAGTCTCAGAGCAGCTTACAATTGCCTTGCCTTCCTCTCTCAACAGTGGTCACCTTGTGAGGCAGGTGAGGCTTCCCCCCCCCCCCAATTTTATTTTATTTTATCGAAGAAGAAAAAATTACAAGTATCAACTTATAAAAATACACAAATGAGGAGGAAACAATATAGCTCAAAATTCAACCAGGCTACATCTGTTACACTGTTATGATAATACACAGACATGTTGGTCCTAAATGACCACAGAAATGAACATTAGTCAATTGCCACAACAAAACTAAAATTAGCCCATAGTTCAAAGTCGGACAAATCATTATAATGCAATTTCCATTTCAAAAAAGGAGCCCATTTTTTGATAATATATGAATCCTTAACCTGTGAGTCCATACACTGAATATCAAGGTGGGGCTTGAGAGAGTTCTGAGAGAAACTGTGACTGGCCCAAGGTCACCCAGCTGGCTTCATGTGAAGGAGTGGGGAATCAAACCCGGTTCTCCAGATTAGAGTTCACCTCTCTTAACCATGACACCACACTGATTAGAGTCTGCCGCTCTTAACCACAACACCATGCTTCCACCAAGCACAGCCTTCTGGAAGGATGCATAGAGTATACACTATGAAGGAGAAACAATTGCACATTCAGTTTGGTGTAGTGGTTAGGAGCGCGGACTCTAATCTGGGAGAACTGGGTTTGATTCCCCACTCCTCCACATGCAGCTGCTGGTGTGACCCTGGGTCAGTCATAAGTTCTTTCAGAGCTGTTCTCTCAAGGGCAGTTCTCTCTGAGCTCTCTCAGCCCCACCAACCTCACAGGTGTCTGTTGTGGGGAGGGGAAGGGAAAGGGATTGTAAGATGCTCTGAGACTCCTTCGCGTAGTATAAACTCAAGCTCTCTGTCTCCCTTCATTGTGTCAAAAAACAGACTGTGTGGAAAGGCCCCTGGGGTGCATGGGTGCCCAACCGTAGACCATACGTGGATGAGAACAAACTTTTCAAGGGCTGCAGAGTAAAAGAAGAGCCTCCCTGCCATCGTATCCCACTCTGTCCCCCCCCACACAAAATTGCCCCACCTACCCCGTCTTCAGGTTATGGAGTGCATCCTCCACACTGCGCTGGTTGTACTTCCCCATGTATTCATGCATCTCCCCGTAGTTGTTCCGAATATTTTTCTCAGTACTCCCGTTGGGAACAGTGCCAAATCTCAGAGGCGGGTAGTGGTTCTGGGGTCTCTGGAACTGTTGAGGGAGGCAAGGTGAAATAAAGGTCATTAACCCATCTCTTCCCCTCCCCCTTTCCCATTTCAGGACGGGTGGAGAGAGGCTTTTAATTCTGGGGAGCTCGTTTTTTTAATCTAGTGCTCCGTAATGGCCAATTGGCTGAGCAATAAACTTGAAACTTGACTAGCAGAGATGATGACAGAGATAATTTCCCAAACATGATTTCTGGATAAATGGAAGCACCCTAAATGTGCGATGGAGAGATAGATGGAGAGATAGATGGTCTAGTGTTGGATGAACGGGTAAGAACCAAAGAGGTGCACATAGCGGTGACAGATGGATAACAAATCAAGATAGTGGGTATTTGGAGATCAAGAAGTGAGTTGAAAGATTGCTAAACGGGGGGGGGGGGGGGGGGGGGGCAGGATGGTTTTCTCCTCACTGCCCTTTGCTTAGCCAGGGTGAAATCGTGTATGTTGGGTTCGGGCTCTTTTTGTAGCAGGAACTCCTTTGCATATTAGGCGACACACCCCTAATGTAGCCAATCCTCCAAGAGCTTACAGTGGCCCCTGTAAGAAGAGCTCTGTAAGCTCTTGGAGGATTGGCTACATTAGGGGTGTGTCGCCTAACATGCAAAGGAGTTCCTGCTACAAAAAGAGCTCTTTTTTCTTGGGAAGATTCTGCAGTTGAGTTTTGCTCATACTCAGAGGGGGTAACTACTTATCACAAGGGTGGCTGAGCCTCTGTGCGGATTCAGCCGGTGTGGGAGAAGGGAATCGAGGGTGCAGAAGCAGCTGCAGGAAAGGTGCCTGTGGAATTCCCTGAGCTGGGGAAGGGGGTTTGCAGTACCCAAAAATGATGGGCAGGGGAAGATTACAATGCCCCTCCCCTCCATTCTCCACTCTAATTGCCCTCTACCAAAGATGCCCTTCATTTTCAAGTGGTTAAGACGCTGAACT
This sequence comes from Gekko japonicus, assembly GCF_001447785.1. Classification (NCBI taxonomy): domain Eukaryota; kingdom Metazoa; phylum Chordata; class Lepidosauria; order Squamata; family Gekkonidae; genus Gekko; species Gekko japonicus. Next base: position 749,810 of record NW_015168053.1, read on the forward strand.
GCAGGCTGTGGAAGGTCGGTAGTTCAGCAGTTCAAGACCCGAGTTGCCGCATGACGGAGTGAGCTCCCGTCTCTAGTTCCAGCTCCTGCCAACCTAGCAGTTCGAAAGCAAGAAACTGCAAGTAGATAAATAGGTACCACTTTGGTGGGAAGGTAACAGCGTTCCGTGCGCCTTGTTGTTTAGTCATGCCGGCCACATGACCACGGAAACGTCTTCGGACAGCGCTGGCTCTTCGGCTTTGAAACGGAGATGAGCACCGCAACCCTAGAGTCGGATTTGACTGGCTTTCGAGCAAGGGAACCTTTACCTTTTTACTGTGGGGCTGTTTGGTTACATACGCCTGTGTACAACATATAGTACCGGTGCACTGAATATACTGGTTTAGAATTTGAAAGGACTCCCCCACCCCATGCAGATGTCACTGGTGGGGTGGGCAGCTCTTGGGGGGGAAAGTCCTGCCTAATCAGGGATCTTCTGGTCCCCTCTTATTCAGACAGGCAAGCAGACAGGCTGTGCATGGAGATGGATCAGTGGGCTAAGGAGGGATGAATGGGTGGCCACAGGTACAAAAACTGAGCTTCCTCTTTAGAATCCAACTGAGAGGGGAATGTCCAGGCAAAGAAGGGATCTCTAGAAAGAGAAAGGCACATTCACAAACTGGGTGAGCCATCAAGTGCTAAGGAAAGAAGAGAGCCTGGGGGGTGGGGGGGATGAGACACCGTTGTCAGTGTGAATATCCTATGCAAAGTTACAGCAGCCTTAGTCCACAGGCTGGAGTAGCCCTGACCAGGATAGCCCAGGATAGCCCAATCTCATCAGATCTCGGAAGCTAAGCAGGGTTGGTCCTGGTTAGTATTTGGATGGGAGACCACCAAGGAAGTCCAGGGTGGCTACACAGAGGCAAGCAATGGCAAACCACCCCCGTTTCTCTCTGGCCTTGAAAGCCCTACGGGTTGCCACAAGTCAGCTGCGACTTAATGGCACTTTACTCCACCACACTGGAGTAATTTTGCATAGGTTTTAACTGGGGAACATGAAACACCGAACAAGGCCGCGTGAGATGAAACCCTTGTAGAGGCTGTTTGGTGTAGTGGTTAAGTGCGTGGACTCTAATCTGGGAGAGCCGGGTTTGATTCCCCCACTCCTCCACTTGCACCGGCTGATGTGACCTTGGGTCAGCCACAAGCTCTGGCACAGCTGTCCTTGAAAAAGAGCAGTTTGTGTCAGAGTTCTCTCAGCCCCACCCACCTCACAGGGTGTCTGTTGTGGGGAGGGGAAGGGAGAGGAGTTTGTAAGCCGCTCTGAGACACCTTTGGGTACTGAAGGGCGGGGTATGAATCCAATCTCTTCTCTTCTTCTTGTAGAGGCTGTTCACATGCATATGTACTTGACTTTTGGCGGTTTGCTTTCCTCCTACTAAACTTCCCATGTTTCCTGTATATTCACACACAGCCTCTTCGTAGAGTGGGATTTGTTTGATTTTGTGAGTGTTTTCACATGAGCATTTAAGGCATGCCTCAGCCCGGTTTGACCCATTCCAAAAGGTTCCATTAATGCCATCTCAGCAACAACTGCATGACCTTTTGTCTACATGTAACAAGCAGCTAACTAGAGGAGGAAGAAACATTGGTGAGTGCCTGATTAAAAAAAAAACATCCTTGCAACGGATGTATAGTGGGCTGCATTTGCTGGGCAGCAGCAAGCATATCCCCTTAAACAAACAAAAATCCTACCCCAAGTAAAATTCTCAGGGAAATTTAACCAACCCAGCATTTACAGCAGGGCACTGAATGTGACTGAGCAGGGGGAAATTACACCTCTTTAGAAATTACATCTCATCCCCACAGCCAAGCGGTGCCTATCTTGTGCAGTCCCGTTCCCGATGACAATAACAAGAGAAACTTGCATGCTGTCTAAGGGAAGAATTGCACTTCCCCAATTATTCCGCTCAGAGCACTTGAGAAACACAATACCTGCAGACCATAAATGCTCCTTTAAGAGGACACTTACAAGCTAGATGCACCTGTGCCGTTTTCATGCACAAGGAGCCTGACCAAGTGGAAAGACCCATGGAAGCAGACAGCTCTGGAGGTGGATTTGGAATGGCAATCAGATAGAGGGGATGAACGACACCTTACATTTCCCCAGGGTCCAAGCAACTGAACATATGTTGCAAAGTTCTTTGCTGGGAATTTAAACCTAAACACAAACAGGCATGATTTGGATCAGGACCACAGTACCCAGGGAATGTGAGTTTCAACTCCCCCCCCCCCCGTGCCATTTCCCCAACCTGAAACAGGTTGCTGTCTGTTCCCTGAGGGCACCACAGGCCCTGATGGTTTACACCTGGGTGTCTGCCAAAGGAGAAAATCTCACCCCCAGGGCTGCTTCGGGTTGTGAAAACGGTTTGGGGGGTGGCGTAAGCTCCCTTTCCTCGTGTGCCATGATCCTGAACAAAATCAAGCCCAGGTACGCTCAGGATTAAGTTCCCAGCACAGAACTTGCAGTACACATTTGATCACACAGAGCTGGGGAGAGGACGTGATGTGCAGTTAGGCCAGTTCATACAGAGAGATGCAGGAATACAGAGGCCACACTGATATTTCTGCAGATCGCTAGAGGAGAGGCGACGCGTAGCAGTTAATGTGGAAATATTTGTGGCACAACATGGATATAATACTAGAGAAAAGGTGACTGAAGAAAAGAGGAGATCTAGAAAGTTCTCTCTGTTCCCTAAACTTTCTTATAAAAGAAAAAAAGACAGAGCGATTTATCTGGGAGTTAGAAATATCAAGATGGAGACAGATCAGTAAATGGGGTGGGGGGGTGGAATGGACTCACGGATACACAGACACAATGAAAAGGTAATTCTGGGTATAGACAGATTCAGCAGTTGGCAGAAAAGATTGTTGACAAGACAGGTGCACAGAGAGATCAGCGATACTGAAATAGACAGGGACACATTTAGAAGTCTGAAGGGCAGAAACAGCCTGTTTGTTCTATTACAAGGGACCACTTCAAGAAGGCTGAGGACAGAGAGAAATGCCTTTGCCAAAAGTCTTTGCCGTGTCTTGGGCATTACAAAATCGGCTCAACAGAAGAGCTCTCCAGCTCATTCAGCCCCTCCTGGCTATACAAAATCGGCTCAACAGAAGAGCTCTCTGGCTCATTCATACACGGGGCACCTGGGCCCATAGATTTGGGGCAGTAGCAAGTGAAACAGCAACCAAAATGAAATGCAACCCAGAGTGCCAGCAACAGGAAGAAAAAGAGGAGATGGCTTTTCGGCAAGCAGAGATAATAGAAAGAGGCTGTTAGGCATCTCGAGGCTTAGAAACCATTAGACAGACAAAAGCGCCAGGGAGAAAAAAAAAAGAGAAAGAAAGGCAGGAGATTGGGGCAGATTATCCGAAATTCCACAGAAGAATGTGTATGACAAAGGAACAGGAATAAAGAGATAGAAAGGAGGCAAAGAGAGATAGATGAAAATAGGGGAGAACTATGAAGATGTCAGTCGAAGAGGGGGGTGGAGGAGAGAAAATTCTGTAACACTAAATTCAGCTGAGAGATTTGTGGCACTTCAGAGTTTAACAAATGTGTATTGTGGCATAAAATTACGTGGCCCAGAGCCTATTTCGTCAGAAAAACAAATGAAAGAGGGGGATGTTTTCACTTTATATGGCTAACTCAAGAACCGTAATAAAATGTTGTGGTCTACAGCCTATTTCGTCAGAAAAACAAATGAATGAGGGGGATGTTTTCACTTCATATGGCTAAATCAAGAACCTTAATGGCAACAGATTCCTGAGGGATAGTCGTGTCAGAAGGTTCTGGTCCATAAAAGCTCATCCCACAATAAATTCGGAGCAACAGCTGTGTTTGTTGCAGGAAGAAGAAGAGAAGAAGAGAAGAGATTGGATTTATACCCCGCCCTTCACTACCCAAAGGTGTCTCAGAGCGGCTTACAAACTCCTTTCCCTTCCCCTCCCCACAACAGACACCCTGTGAGGTGGGTGGGGCTGAGAGAACTCTGACACAAACTGCTCTTTCAGGAACAGCTGTGCCAGAGCTTGTGACTGACCCAAGGTCACATCAGCAGCTGCAAGTGGAGGAGTGGGGAATCAAACCCGGTTCTCCCAGATAAGAGTCCATGCACTTAACCATTACACCAAATTGACTCTGTGCCTAGTGACACCATAATCTAAGGGTCTTTAAGATGCCACATGACTTGTTCTGTCACAAGTTCTAGGGTTGCCAACTGTGGGCTGGGAAACTGCTGGAGACCTGAAGGAGGGCGGGATTTGGGGAGAGGAGGGGCTTCTGCCTGGGTATGATGCCATGCCGTCCACTTTCCAAAGCAGCCATTTTCTCCAGGGGAATGGATCTCCGTAATCTGAAGATCAACTGTAATGTCAGAAGATCTCCAGGCCCTGTCTGGAGGCTGGCAACCCTAATCACAACAAACAGGAAGTTGATGGCCGTTAAAGAGCGCGTGTGCTCTCTTTTCTCTCCCTGCTCTGTACTTTGCCTGAATTTCCTTTCTCTGCTCCCTCCTCCCAATTACTCCCTACTCAGTGAGAATTGGTTAATCTAAGCTGTTTAATATTTATCTACGATTGTGTTTCGTGTTGGACGTTAATTATGCCCATTAATTACATCCCAGCTCGTTAGTTCTTAACGAAAGAGATTCAATTGGAGCCGGGCCGCCTGCCACAGCTGGTCCAGTTTGTGTGGCCCCCTCCTTCCCCACAGCTGTGGCTGTTTGCCTTCGTCAGGGGCTAATTACCACGGGATAATCAGCCATCGGCTCCGTCCTGGTTTATAAATACCATGCGTGCTGGGCACCAGCAAGGCATCCCAACCCAGTGCAGCATGAGTGCATGGGACCACTTCTCCACCCATCCACCCCAAGTCCTGCTGACATGAGTTACGCCTACAGAGACTCACTTCCTTTTGCACAACTCCTGCATGCACAGAGAGAGGGCCTGTGCTTGAAATGACATGTTGGCCGTCTGGAGGTTACTTTGGTAGGGATGGCGCCATATTTACAAGGGTTGCTTAGCTGTGTGGCAGTCAGGGTATCATATCAGTCCTGACATTTGTTTTCAGTGCCTGGGTCAGTTCTAGGAAATACAAAGCGTGGCACAAAAGTGTGCTCAGGGGTCGTTTCGTAGAAAAAGAGCTAGGGGAACTCATTACCATAACTCATTAGCATATGCCACACCCCCTGACATCACCGGAAGTGTGTCATAAGGCCACACCCCCTGACATCACCGGAAGTGTGTCATAAGGCCACACACCCCGCCCCCAACGGTCCCGGCCGCCGCCGGCCTTGCAGCTCCACTGCTGAGCCCCATGAGGGGCCCGGCGGTGGACCTGCAAGGCCGGCGGGAGTGCAAGGAAGCCCCGCGAAGGCCCTCCCTGGCCCCAGGCAGGCAGGGGTGGGGAGAGGCAGGGAGGAAGCAACTTACCCTCCCTCTTCTCCTGCCTCCTCCTGGCTGAATGAGGGCCGGAAGTGGGGCGGCCGGAAGCAGGAGGCGGGGCTTCGTCATGTGCCCCGCCCCCCGTACCTCACCCGGGGGAACTGCGATCCCCCGCGATCCCCCCCGAAATGACCTCTGGGTGTGCTCCACCGGAGGACCACCTCCCAGGTTCTGCTGTTGGCTTTTCCAGGCAATGACCACTGCTCAGTGTTTGTTAAGGGGGAATGACCCAGCAGTGCACTGAAGACCTCAGGTTCAATCCACTGCAGCTCCCTGAGAATCACAGATTTTCCAATGCCAGCTCCTGCCCTTTTGGAGTAAGAAATGTAATATTTTATGTCTGATTACCTGCCTTCCTTTTGCTCTGGGCAGTATCACCTCCAGTGATGTTTCCCCTCACCAAAAGCAGTTCCCTCACCAGCTATTTAAAGAAAAGCCTTGCAAAACATGAGCTGCTTGATCAAGGCAGAGTTCTCTTGCAAGCCTGCAAGTTAAGTGAGGCCGCTGAGATTTCAGTCGGGCAAAAATATCAGGCAGCCGGGTTGGTCCATTGCAAACAAATCCGAAGATGGCAACAGGACAGTGTCTTTTATTAGGGCCAGTCAAGGTACCAACATTTGAACTCCTCAGAACTCAACAGCACTCTGGATATTGAACAAAGTAAACAACAACAGTAGGAGTGGGAATGAGATGATGAGCATGATGGAAAAGCCCTTCCGATGGCAGACTGCAGCAGTGTTCAGATGGAGCGCAAAAAGCTTTATGCGGGCTTAATTTAAGCCATTGTAAATTTAAAACAAATCTCAGGAAACTTGCAATAATATTGCTTAGAACAGAGATGCAGTGGCAACTAACTCTCCCTCCAAGAGGCAAAAAAGCCAGAAGTAAATTGGAATCTGACTTGCATTTCTCCCCTTCCGCCACCAAAAATTAATCTCCAGCCTGCCTAATGAAGACGGTTACGTTTTTCTTTACTTCTGCCGCCTACCTTCCAAGGACCCTGTCCTGGGCTCCATTTAGTGCTTGAGACAGATCCAAATTGGGACTGGCCTTTTCTTTTCAGAAGGAGAAGCAGCCGTTGCTACTCTGTCCCAGCAGCCTTTGGGGCAAACTGAGATCTTTGATGGTTGGCTTAACTGAATTAAGTCTGCATAACATCTCCTGTGCTTCATCTACAAGCAACAGTACTTTTCCATCATGTCCTACAGCATCTTTTTTTTTAACCCCTTCCCCCCCTTATTTTGCTTAACATCCAGCCTGAAACATAAAAGCTTCAGGGACATTTACAAGTTTGCTTACTACTTTGTGTGACATTTTGTTTGGTCCCAGTAAAAAAAAAAGTATGACATTACTGCAGAGCTGAGATCTAAGGCACTGCAAAGCAAGAGACCTTGGCTCCTCCGCCAGGAAATGTTCAGATTACATTTCATGGAACAGAATAACAGAGACTAAATTCTGCTCTTTAGCCTTTCAGTGCAGCAATAAGACATTCTCCTGTGAACGGGGTTGTTGTTTTCCCTTTTATCACACGCTTATCACACTATGAATGCACACACCTCTCATGGTTTTCCTTTCATTATTAGATAACCAGAAAGGTAGAAATGGAGCAGAATTTTGTATCAGAGGGAACAGCTGAAGTATCTGCTGTGTTTTTTTTAAAAAAAGTTATCGCATCTGGTGCTTGTGATTAATCTGTGTCTAGAACAAGACGGATCCCTTGAACTTAATTTCTCTTTTTGGTGGTGGAATGAAAGAAACATATGGAAGAAATGAAGGAAAGTGAAACAAAATTAGAGAGGCTGTGTTGAATAGATGAGAAATGTGTGTGACCGTGGAGCAATGTTCCCTCTAAGCTGTGGAGTGTTGTGGGCAAAAATTCTACTTTGTGAGCTCCTGGCATTAAAGTTCTGAGCGAGCGATTTGGCTGCTGCATGAATTAGTTTGCTCTGGAGCCCTCCTTCCTGAGCTGAGACAAAAATGTGTGAGCCGGAGGCTAAAAACCTGTGAGCTAGCTCACACTAACTCAGCTTAGAGGGAACACTGCCGTGGAGAGAGAGAGACAGGAAAGGAGGGAAGTGAGCAGATTAGATTGGCACCCCTTTTTCCTTACCTTCTGGTCACTGAGGCCAGACACCGTGTCTACGTATTCCTCCTGGATCATAAAGGCAGCCAAGTTGGCAGTGTAGCTAGCAAGGAAGATGACGGCAAAGAAGGCCCAGATCAGCACCATGATCTTGCTGGTTGTGCCTCTGGGGTTCTCCACAGGCACAGAGTTGTTGAACACCAAAGCCCAGAGCAGCCAGATCGACTTCCCAATGGTGAACTTGGAACCTCCGGTGCCTAAGAAGCAAGGAATGGGTTGGGGGTGTGTGTGTAAATCAAACAGCAAATCGCCTTGTGGGATCTCCAGCGTAAGAGTCTGCATTGCGGATTTGTTATTCCTCCCCCCCCTTCTCTCCCCTCCTGCCCAAACCAGCTTTGGGTACTCACGTTTACTGGCACTAAGGCTGCGATTGTAGCCTACTGGGCTGAAATATTCAAAGATGAAGACAGTCACCGCGACAACGGTCAGGCACATAACAAACATCATCACCCAGACGGCAGGGCTGTATGGTTCTGTGGAAAGAGACAAAAGGGACCACAGTAACGGAGAGCTGGGCTCTGCTTGGACCAATCCAGAGATTCTCAAACTAAAACTAAGATAAAACTTTAGCCTTACTAAACAAATAAAGGAAGCCTGCATCTGCATCGACACACCTAAACTGGTTTCACTGTCATGGCTTCTCCCAGGATGCTGTGGGAGCTGCAGTGGGGTGAAGATTCCTGGAAGGCCAGCAGAGCCCTAACAGACCTGCAGTCCCCTCGTTCTGCGGGAAGGAAGCCTGACAGCCTCTGATTCAGCCTGCAGTGGCACTGCGACCCGAGGGGACGCCAGCAATAAAAAACTGGATCTGGATCTACTGGCATCGCCTTCCCCAAGGTGCTCTCTGGTGTGAGGGTGCCATGAATCTTTAGAGCTTATCTAGGCAGGTGCAAGAAGAAGGAAAAAAGTTGAAGCCATTACTCTGCTGTAGAGGATTCAAGCAACTTTCTTCAATATTACACAGAGTTTACGGACAGGGAATCCAGAGGTTCTCCAGGACAGTGCTTGTGCTGCACAGAAATCACATTTTCCTGTCACTCAAAACTAAAGGATGTCCTTGCTGGGAAAATGTAATTTCTCCCTCTGCCTGAACTCATACTTCCGTTGTCATCTTAAATGCCACGGGCATGGAAGTTATAAGATTTTTATGACTAGTTTGATGTTTCTCTTTGGAGGCTCCATGGTGCCATATCAAGGGTGTATTCGTGTTTCCTCTTCATACAGACATTTAAAAGTGGCAAACATCATTAATGCTCTCCAGCCCCAGCCCCAGCAGCAATGCCTTAGTATTTCAGGATCCATTTCATTTTTTAGAAATTAATCCCCCCCCCATAGCTTTGTGATCTACGGCCGCAGCACAGGTTCAACAGCTCAGTCAATTGTGTAGGCCAGGGAAAACCAGGAAAATGGAATTAATAAATATTGTCAATGATATTGACATAAGCTGCAATACCAAACCAGGCACCCAGATGTGGCTCTGTCCTGGCTTGCTGGAGGACTGCACACAGCAAAACAAAGAAAGGAAGGGGGGAAAAATGCTTTTGGTCTGCTTTGAAGGTCCATGTGGATAAACCCTAGGGAGCGTGTATGTGCTCCCCAACACCCCATCAAGCTAAATGTCTGTCTACATGTAACAAGTGGGGTAGGGTTCTGGGTTTTTAAAGGTGTTATAGAAAGTGGAAGGAGGAGGAGAAGGAGAAGAAGAAGAGGAGGAGATTGGATTTATAACCCACAATTCACTTGGAGTCTCCAAGTGGCTTACAATCGCCTTCCCTTCCTCACCCCACAACAGACACCCTGTGAGATAGGTGGGGCTGAAAGAGCTCTGAGAGAACTGCTCTTGAGAGAACAGCTCTGAGAGAACTTTGACTGGCCCAAGGTCACCCAGCTGGCTCCATGTGGAGAAGTGGGGAATCAAACCCGGTTCTCCAGATTAGAGTGCACCGCTCTTAACCACTACACCAAACTAGGTGAGTAGGTGAGGGGAACTAAGTCCCACCCTGTCCTTCCCTTTACCTCACTATACTGTGCTCCTTGAACAAAGTCTGAGTCCAGGGGCACCTTTAAGACCAACAAAGTTTTATCCAAGGTATGAGCTTTCGTGAGCACGCAACACTTTCTCAGATTGTGCGTGCACACAAAATCTCATACCCAGGGGTCATTTCGTAGAAAAAGAGGTGGAGGAGCTCATTAGCATAACTCATTAGCATAACTTATTTGCATATGCCACACCCCCTGACATCACCAGAAGTGTGTCAGAAGGCAACACCCACCACTCAGGCTCCACTGGACTGTTTTGGATTGCTAGCTATTGGGGGGGGGACACATGCAGATCTGTCCTCACAGAGGAGGGAGAGCTTGTACCTGAATAAAACTTGGTCTTAAAGGTGCCACTGGACTGTTTTGGATTGCTAGCTATGGGAGACACACACACACACACGCAGATCTGCCCTCACAGAGGAGGGAGAGCTTGTACCTGAAAGTGGGCCGGGGGGGGGGGCTCTGCAACTTACCTGGCTGCTTCTTGCTCCTCGTGGCCCAACTGAGGGCTGCTGGGAGCAGGGGGCAGGGCTTGTTGCATGTGCCCACCCCCTGGGCTCCTTACTGCCGGAGCTCCACTCCTGTGCACTCCCGCAGGAAATGACCCCTGCTCATACCTTGAATAAAACTTTATTGGTCTTAAAGGTGCCACTGGACTCAAACGTTGTTCTCCCGCCTTGTGCTCCTTGAAGCATTTTTCCTGAGTCTTAGAGAAAAAACGCTTCTACCAGTGTTGTACCATGACATAAGGTGGGAAGGGGGAGAATTTAGCTCTTTTCCCATGCACGCTCCAGTTTCGGCTTTCAAGAAATGAACTCTTGCCTCCCGCTTTACACGTGAGCGAGCAGACATGGATGAATCCGTGTGGGTGCCTCTCAGTCCTGTCTCCTTTGGCCCCGGCAATTCCCAGGCTCCTCAGGAAATCCGTGGTGTGCAGAGACCCACTGGAAGCCCAAAGGCACTGTCTGCTCACGTGAAACAGATCGGCAAGAGGGTTAAATCCAAAGAGAGGGAAGCAGAGCCTCCTCAAGGCCACCATGCGGCTTTAAGGTACATGGGAGAGAGGCCCAAGGGAAATGGAAAAAAGCTTGCCCAAACAAAGACATCCCCTCGAGGCTGGCCCATGGAAGCCTTGCGCTGAGAATCTGCAGAAACAACGGGAGGTGCTTGATTGGCACTTTTGCCTCTTGGCCTCATTGAAAAGCACCTCCCAGTTCATGCCTTCCCTAGTAGCCAGGCCACAGCCTCTGCAGGAGATAGGCCACTACTTATTTTTAAATTTACTACTCCCCTCCCCTACACAGACGCTCAAGGCAGTAAACAAAAGTTCAACATGAAAACGGATAATCCAGACGCCGAAGCCTAATGCTAAGCGTTAAGATATGAAAAGGGCCTTATTAAAACACAGACCTTCAAAAGTCAAGCTAGAAGGTCAGTGCACAAAGTCCTGACTCAAGGGGAAGGCCATGTCCGGCTCCCTCAGAGCCTGCCAGCTGGCACATTCGCAGGCTCCCCTGTTGAGGGAGGCATTCCATTATCCAGGACAGCCTGATTACCCTTCACAGATTCAAACTCAACCAATAACAGGGACTCTTCAGAGGCCGGGGGGTGGGGGACACACACAACTCGTGTAGAATCAGCAGGAGAGGGGAGAGAAAGGGTTAAGGATGCCTGTCTCATCATGCACCCGGTTCTGAAACTAGGCTCCTCGCCCACCCCATGCCAACCCTCTCGCCCTACTCTTGCCTTTGCCCTAGTCTGGGGCTGGGAATTCACCTAGGAAGGCAGAAGGTGAAACAGTTCCATTGCTACGGGACACCATGACGCTGATTCCGGTCTCCACAAAGGGCACAGAGAAGTCTATCACTTCAGCTCTCTCCGCATTGATGGTCAAGGATCCAATTGCCATGTCAGCTCGCAAATAAAATACCTGGGGGGGGGGGGGGACGA
>NW_015168053.1:762567-782727 GCF_001447785.1 Gekko japonicus
AAAAACGCTTCTACCAGTGTTGTACCATGACGTAAGGTGGGAAGGGGGAGAATTTAGCTCTTTCCCCATGCACGCTCCAGTTTCGGCTTTCAAGAAATGAACTCTTGCCTCCCGCTTTACACGTGAGCGAGCAGACATGGATGAATCCGTGTGGGTGCCTCTCAGTCCTGTCTCCTTTGGCCCCGGCAATTCCCAGGCTCCTCAGGAAATCCGTGGTGTGCAGAGACCCACTGGAAGCCCAAAGGCACTGTCTGCTCACGTGAAACAGATCGGCAAGAGGGTGAAATCCAAAGAGAGGGAAGCAGGGCCTCCTCAAGGCCACCGTGCGGCTTTAAGGTACATGGGAGAGAGGCCCAAGGGAAATGGAAAAAAGCTTGCCCAAACAAAGACATCCCCTCGAGGCTGGCCCATGGAAGCCTTGCGCTGAGAATCTGCAGAAACAACGGGAGGTGCTTGATTGGCACTTTTGCCTCTTGGCCTCATTGAAAAGCACCTCCCAGTTCATGCCTTCCCTAGTAGCCAGGCCACAGCCTCTGCAGGATAGGCCACTACTTATTTTTAAATTTACTACTCCCCTCCCCTACACAGACGCTCAAGGCAGTAAACAAAAGTTCAACATGAAAACGGATAATCCAGACGCCGAAGCCTAATGCTAAGCGTTAAGATATGAAAAGGGCCTTATTAAAACACAGACCTTCAAAAGTCAAGCTAGAAGGTCAGTGCACAAAGTCCTGACTCAAGGGGAAGGCCATGTCCGGCTCCCTCAGAGCCTGCCAGCTGGCACATTCGCAGGCTCCCCTGTTGAGGGAGGCATTCCATTATCCAGGACAGCCTGATTACCCTTCACAGATTCAAACTCAACCAACAACAGGGACTCTTCAGAGGCTGGGGGTGGGGGACACACACAACTCATGTAGAATCAGCAGGAGAGGGGAGAGAGAAGGTTAAGGATGCCTGTCTCATCATGCACCCGGTTCTGAAACTAGGCTCCTCGCCCACCCCATGCCAACCCTCTCGCCCTACTCTTGCCTTTGCCCTAGTCTGGGGCTGGGAATTCACCTAGGAAGGCAGAAGGTGAAACAGTTCCATTGCTACGGGACACCATGACGCTGATTCCGGTCTCCACAAAGGGCACAGAGAAGTCTATCACTTCAGCTCTCTCCGCATTGATGGTCAAGGATCCAATTGCCATGTCAGCTCGCAAATAAAATAAAAAAAGGGGAACAGAAAGACAGAGGAAGTGCTGAGTGTCACGATTCCCACGTTCTCTGGGTAAAAGCAGTAGAAGAAGAGTTGGTTTTTATACTCTGCTTTTCTCTACCCCGAGGAGTCTCAAAGCAGCTTACAATCACTGTCCCTTCCTCTCCCCACAACGGGCACCTTGTGAGGCAGGTGGGGCTGAGAGAGTTCTGAGAGAACTGTGACTGGCCCAAGGTCACCCAGCTGGAATCAAGCCCAGTTCTTCAGGTTAGAGTTCACTGCTCTTCGCCAATACACCACTTGTGAGTAAATAACAGCTCTCAGGAGAAGACTTATCTGTTTATCTATCACATTTTTATCTGGCCCTTTTCCCAAGGAGCTGAATGATGAGGTGCATGGCTCCCCTCCCCCCATTTTATCCTCGCAACAACCCTGTTAGGCTGAGAAATTGTAACTGGCTCATCATCATCCAGTGAGCTTCATGGCAGAGCGGTAATCTGAAGCCAGGTTTCCCTGGTCAACACTCTAAATACCACTCCACACTTGCTGCAGATGTCCATCTGCCCTACAGTGCTTATACTGTGTGAATGGAAATGGAATCGGGGGATGGGCAGAGTCACAAGGTCAGCTCTCCATGAAGGCGATTAGCCCTGGCCAAGCAGCCCTGCAAGAGACAGCCTACAGCAGGATTCTCTAAGAGGGGAGCTAGGGTCACTGGTTTTTGTTAAGTGTGTGGTGGTTGGGCCAATAAAGCCAGGATTCCTGAATTCTCTAAGAGGAGAATGGAGCCTTGATCAGTATGACAGGATGCGTGAGAGCCCAGAAAATGAAATCATCTGGGAGGGGGGAAAGGTTACCTCTCCAATCATGCCATTCCACATCCCGTTGACCTTCTTGCCATGCTTGCCGTTGGTGACTAGATAGAGGTCGTAGGTGAAACCCAAATTCTTAGCCAGACGTTTCAGAATGTCGATGCAAAACCCTTTGCAGCATCTCTTTTCCAAATGATTGCTATGAGCAGCGCAGAGAAGGAGAACTCAGTCAGTGGCCTGGGGGGGCAGCTGGTGCCTCATGGAAGCTACACAGGTGTGCTGCTTACCTGTGTGGAGAGAGGAGGCCACTTGGGAGCCCCCTGCAAGCTGCCCTCAGCTTTCCCAAGGAAGGGAAGAATATAATAACTGAAATCTTAAAACTCCTACGTTAGGCCACCAGAAGGGAAACTTGGCCGGCGCGGAAATACCTGTTAGTATGGTTGAGTGGGTGGCGGCAGGGCACTGAGTCCCGGATGCAGGTCTTGGTGGCAGGATCAATGTCGTCCACGATCACAAAGGGCCTCTCCTCCAGGGTTGCCACGGTGAGGTGATTGTTTTCATCCACAGGTTGGTATTTGCTGTACCTCATGGTCAGGACTCTGTGATCCCACCTTCCCACCTGCCTCCCGGGGCATAGAGGAGAGGTTAGATACACCCCAAACCTTTATCCCAACTCATGACAGCTCAAAAACACTGGCTGATTTCGCACTAGAGCTGCCTCGCGGTTGTGCCGCCGTTTGCCCTGACACTATTTGTCAATTTCATACCCGAAGCTGCGGGGCTGCATTTGACCCGCGGCTTCGCCCGATTTCCTCCGCAGTATCGTGATCCTCAAAAAACAGGATCACAAAAGTGCGGGGGAAATCGGGCGAAGCCGCGAGTCAAAATGCAGCTCCCGTGACTTCGGGTGTGAAATTGACAAATAGTGCCGGGGCAAACGGCGGCGCAACCGCGAGGCAGCTCTAGTGCGAAATCAGCCACTGTCTCCAAATACAGGCTGAAATCAGGAAGTGTTCCTTTGCCCAGTTCCAGAAGTTTTCCCACTCCACTTTGCACCTTCACTAGATCAACCTCTGGGTCTTCTGTTCAAACTCAGAAACTCTTGTCTGGAAATCACACCCACTCTCAAAAGAATTCCTCTACTTCCCCCTTCCTCTGAGGTGTCCATGAGAAGCACAAGATACAGGATTTTAAGTGGCTAGTCTCCCTTGGGATGGTTCAGTGGATTCACACTCTGGGCTCACACTAAAGGTCTGAACAATATCTGGAGCCAGAAACACAACCAGTTGGGCTGGCCAGCAACACTCAGGGTGGCATCCCCTGTGCTGTTCAGCTTGGCTTACGAGCACAAGTAACGTGGAGCGCTTTGCTTAGCAGGCCTCCTTCTTGTTGCGTATCTGCTGCCAAATGTTTGGGTAAGTCCGTGGAGGGCTGATGTGTCAATGGCTGTTTTCCCCACAGCAGGGAATTGGCTGTAATGACTTTTCTACTCTGTGTGTTTATGATCCCCAATCATTCCCCCCCCCAAACCTACTCCTATACATAATTCTAAATGTCACAGTCACCCAATTATTACCCTGTCAACAACATCCTATTCCTACACTTGTTCATGCCAACCAATGGTTACACTTCCACCAGCTCTCACTGGCCCCCAGATTACCACTTTAACCTCTTTCCCCGACTCATAAACTTTCTTCCCCCCACAGCAGCCAGACCCCCCCCCCAAAAAAAACCCTCCCTCAAACTCACCACCTCCCATGTGCGTTCTTTGTTGAGAGAGATCACGGCCAAGGATGGATTGATGAGGTACCCATCTTCATTAAAAGAAAAATCCTTCTGTCCCCACGTAACATTCATGAAGTACCTGTGAAGAGGCAGGATGGAAGTTCTTCAGTTTCAACCCAAAGCCCACCCAGTCGGTGCTCCTGTCCTAGCTTCACACCCTGTCCCTCCCCGCAAGGTTTGCCATTGACCTCTGTGCCCGGCCTAGGGGGCCTACATCTGACATTTGAGGCCCCGTAACACCAGGAAGAGAAATGTCCTTTCAGACCTCTGGAGGTAGCACGTTGAGTGGTAATGGAAGCAGGGTGAAGGAATATGGAGTGGAGGTGTGACAGGCTGTATGGAGATTAAGAAGAACATGCACATTGAGTTGCAACCCACTCATGGCAACCCCACCACCCACAGAACACTCCAGGCAAGAGACAAGCAGAGGTGCTTGGCCACTGCCTTCCTCTGTATAACAGCTGCTGTCTTCCTTGGTGGTCTCCCATCCAAATATTGACCATGGCCAACCCTGTTTAGCTGTCAAGCTCTGATGAGCCCAGGTTAAGCTGGGCTATTCAGGCGGCTGATAGGCTGTAGGGGGCAATGCTCCCTCTAAGCTGTGGAGTCTTCTGAGAAAAAACTCTACTTTGTAAGCTACTGGCATTAAAGTTGTGACCAAGCAATTTGGCTACTGCATAAATTAGTTCGCTCTGGAGCCATCCTTTCTGAGCGAAGTCAAAAATCTGTGAGCTGGAAGCTAAAAAACTGTGAGCTAGTTCACACTAACTCAGCTTAGAGGGAACTCTGGTAGGGGGAGGTACTAATGAAAAGAGTGAAGCAAAGGAGATATATCAGTTGTGAAACAGTGGGATGGCGAAAGAGGTCAGGACAAGTATCTGAATGAGGGAATGGATTCTTCATGAATGAAAAGTAAGTAAGTAGGGGCGGGGTTGTGGCTCAGTGTCATAGTATCTGCTCAGCACGGAGAAGGTCTCGAGTCCCATCCCCAGTATCTTCAGTTGAAAGCAGCAGGTGATGTGGAAGACCTTTACCTGAGACCCCCAGAGTGTTGATGCCAGTCTGAGTATAGAATGAACCAATGGTCTAATTCAGTATAAGGTAGCTTCAAACGGAAGTGGGGAAAGAGGAATTTAGGGTTTATTTGATGGACAGATGGAAGGAAAGGGCTGCCTCTAGCCACCTCCCCCCCCCCACCTCCTTCCCTGCTAACCGATGCAAGTTCTCGTTGATCTGGGTGAGGTTGGGCGCCCGGCAATCATTGTTGAATTTTGGGATTGAGCCGTAGACTTGGGAGAGGGCCTCAGCTCCTTTGGCGATGATGGCCACACCGTTTTGCACCCTGCGGTAGAGATCATCTTTCCATCCTGCTGCAAACCATGAAGAGACCTTCAGGGAGATGGTCAGGCACATACTCAGTTTGGCCAAAGTTGGCACCTGCCAAGAACCAGATGTATCCAGGGCCTGTGAGCTTCATTTCCCGAGCAGCACGGAAGATACCTTCAGCTTCTTCGCGGGAGCAATAGAGAAGGCAGATACGGGCATTTATCTCCCCGAGCTGACGTTTGAGGAGCGCCCCGTCTGGATCGTTGGTGAAATTAAGGATCACACGGTTGCGGCGCTCCCAACCAATGAAACTGCTGTCAGTCAGGACCTCAATGTAATCGATGAAATCTTCATAGCCAGGAAAGTGCGTTGTAATTATGGCAAAGGCTGTCCAATCGTACTGTTCGAGGACCTCAAACATCACTTGTAGTTGCTGCTTTGTTGATGAGCCCAGCTGCAGGAAGGTTGATCCTTTCTCCTAGGTTGATGGGAGGGGAGAGGATGAAAGAAAAAGTGGTGGACAACTGCTTCCTGGTCCAAATCTGCAGTCCTATATGACCAACCCAGACCCCCTTGGGCCATGGGAGAGCTTTCAGAATACTTACAATGGGAGAAAAAGTTCATGTGCCGTTCTGGTGGAAAAAACCCCCCCCCATGTATGGGAGTAATTCCAGAAGAGGTTGAGTGGAAGAAAACACCATACTGAAAGTCGTCTTCTTCTCAGATCCGCTAATGCCCATCTATCTGTCCCTAGGAATATCTCCTCTCTTAAGCATGAATGACATCTCCATTGTTACCTCCGCTCTCCCAGTGTCCCCGCTTGGTCTACGTTCTGCCCTTTATAAAGTTAATATTCTGAACTGAGGTGTCCTGTATCCTGTGCTATGAATTCCACCACCTTTGCATATCAGGCACACGAAGCAGGTTGACATGAGCAAGTTCCCATAATATATTTAGTTCACAAAATGTGGTCTAGGGTAGAATTTGGATTGTTTTTTAAGTACAGAGGAAAGCACAGCCCAAGACCGTGCCTTTTGGATCGCCAGTGACTTAGAACGCTCTCTTACCTTGGGTGTGAGAACGATGGCTGATCCTCCATTGATGCCAATGATGGGAACGGAAGTCTGAGCTGAGATGAAGTCCAGGATCTGGGCCACGGCCTCAGCACGCGTGTCGTCCTCAAAGACGACACCATGGATGTGCAGGGAGGAGAGGACGTCGCAGAGGCGCACGATGAGGCTGCGAGGGTTGGTGTCGTTCAAAACCACCGGGATGGGCTTGATCTCCATGGAGAAATTGCGGAAGTCCTCTGACGAGAACCGGGCACTTTCGGGTGTGTAGGTCGAGCCGCTGAAGATGATGGCAACGTTGATGGAGCGCGGCCGCAGGTCCAGGAAAGGGCTGGCACAGGCCAGAGCCATAACAAAGAGCATCCTAGCAGCGGGGGTGCCCGGGGGCAGGCTCATCTCGCAGGGCCTCTACGTTCACCCTAAAAGTGGTCAAGGGAGAGGAAAGAGAAAACAGGCAAGGAGGGAAAGGGTGAAAAAAAAGGGGGGAAAGAAGAACAGCCTGCGGCCTTGGAGCTCCCACAGGCAACCAGTGTTCCCTCTAAGCTGAGTTACTGTGAGCTAGCTCACAGTTTTTTAGCCTCCGGCTCACACATTTTTGTCTTAGCTCAGGGGGGATGGCTCCAGAGCAGACTAATTGAGGCAGTGGCCAAATCGCTCGCTCACAGCTCTAATGCCAGCAGCTCACAAAGTAGAATTTTTGCTCACAGGGTTCCACAGCTTAGAGGGAGCATTGCTGGCAACCACTTTTGCTGGGGAGCGGGCTTGAAGGAGGCTGATAAACCGAACCTTGCTCTGTCAGCAAAAGCAGCTCCTGTCATCGTCCCCCCCCCACACACACACACTCAGCTTCTCCTCCTCTTATATGCATTAGAGAGAGGCTATTAGGCTTGCCAGGGGAAGTGCTTCAGGCCTCCAGCCCCCAATTGCCAGCTCCAACCTGAAACGCCTGTGCTTCTGTGCAGCCGCAAAGGTCCTTCTTGTTGTTGTTTTTTAATGGAAGCATTCCAGCAACCACAACTTAATCTGAGATAGAGCTCACCAGATGATCCCATGTGCACCTCACAATTACTGAGTCACGTGTTTCTGAAGGGCAATTTCATCAGGAAGTTACAGCCAGTGCCAATGTGGCGTAGTGGTTAAGAGTGTTAATATCTAGGGTACTCAGGTTCGAATCCCTGCTTGCCCCATGGAAGCTCACTGGGTGACCTTGGGCCAGTCACACAGTCTCACAGCCTAACCTACCTCACAGGGTTGTTGTGAGGATAAAATGGAGAATAATGTAAGCTGCTATGGGTCCGAATTGGGGAGAAAGGTGGGGTATAAATGAATAGATAGATATGCACAGGCACAGCCAGATGCCCGAAATGGGGAGACCCCCCCACCCCTGATTGGCAGGTCACCCACAGCACCTCCAGGAAGTACTGGCTGCCTCCTCACTCTTGTGGCCACAAAATGCCCTTGAAATAACAGACCAGCCACTTCAGTTGTGTCCCACGTCACATTTCTTGCTGTCTGAGCT
Organism: Gekko japonicus; assembly: GCF_001447785.1. Taxonomy (NCBI): domain Eukaryota; kingdom Metazoa; phylum Chordata; class Lepidosauria; order Squamata; family Gekkonidae; genus Gekko; species Gekko japonicus. Next base: position 770,280 of record NW_015168053.1, read on the forward strand.
CCCCATCCAATCTCTCCCTTATGCTTTCAAATGTATACATCACCCTCTCGTTAAAGAAACAGACCATCGCCCCACCTTTCCTCCCCTTGTTAAGTTTATGGAGTTTTAGCAATCGTGTGACCCCCTACACTCTGGGGACCACTGGTCTTGAGGAGTAAACCGAAAGGGGCCCTTCAGGAGGAAGAGAACAGCTGGGCTATGGTGAAGAACAGAGAGGGAAGAAAGAAATGCAGCCGAACTCTCAGATCTCTGTAGTCACGGGTTTGGATAGAAAGAGTTCTCGAGATGCTGGGCAGGTGGACAGCGTCTCCATTTCCCCCTCCATCCCTTGGTTAATGTGCGTCACCGTTCCATGGGATGGGGAGGATGGAGACCCAAACTGAGCTGTGAACTATTTGGGAAAAAGGCGTGTCTTTCCTCGAAGCCAGCTTTTAAACTGAAAATGAAGAGGAATCCAGAAAACAAAACAACTGAATGAGGACCGTCTCAAGTTGCCAGAACACCAGTGTAGAGAAGAGTAGGAGGATGCCGGCTACTGCTTTGTCCAGACGTCTCCACTCCAAGCTGGATGTCAGGCGCTCCCACTGCCCCTCATTTATGCTCCGTGGGCACCGTGGGCATGCTGCTTCCAAACAGATGGGTTTCACGCAATCTGCCTTCAGTTTCAGTGAGAGACTATAAATAAAGTAATGGCAACAGTGGACACTAATCCAAACTAGCTCTGCTATCATCCTCACTGCACTTCTTTCATCTTCCACACCGTTAGTCTCTCCTCACCTTTTCCCTTCCTTCATTTCATCCTCTAGGCAAAATCCTCTGAATCCCAGCTGGTCCCCTTCCCCGCAGTTATAGCAGGTTTGCCTGATGGCTCGCGGACTGTCCACTCAGGGCCTGATGGAAGTGTACTCAAGTGATTTACCAGGCTAAGTTCCTGTAGCTTCCACCTCCCCCCTTATCTGTCATAACCTGCCCTCGCTGTGCCATCTTCCCCTCAGGAGGTTATGAGGATGCTCTCCACAACTTTGTTTCCGCCGCTGTGCATTCAGGACCGCACAGTCACAAGGTCTCTCCACAAATTTGCCCCTTAAGGACTTGGTCGGGAGCCATTTGCATTAATTCCTTTCCCTCCCCCTGGACAAATTACCCCACGTGGTCAAGATCACGGGAAGAAGTGAGCAGAGAGCTCCAAACGATTCAAGGAAGCGACGACTCCAGTGGCCACAGAGACTTGTGAAGGAAGGCCTCTTGCCAATCAGAGGAGGGATTCCTCCCTGACCGTCTGTTAATCAAGTCAGCTCCCTACTAGGAGGTCTCATGGCCGCCACGCAGACTAAAAGGCTACATAAAAATCAAGTTGATAAATAAGAATGACTAAAGCAGACCTTGCCCTGACTTGGATGCCCCGGGCTTGTCTGATCTCTTCAAATCCTGAAGAAGTGGGGGATGTTATATGGGTGCCATTCTTACTTGAATGTACGGCTTCAGATCAAAGGGCAGGGGTGGTCTTTCGAATGCGATCGTGTGCAATAGCCTTCTGGCGTGCTGCAAATAAGCTTGTCGGGAATGCTGATTTTCCTATGCAGGGAGCAAGTCAAACATGCCACCCTCCCCTGAAGAAGTGGGGGATGTTATATGGGTGCCACTCTTACTTGAATGTACGGCTTCAGATCACAAGGGCACGGATGGTCTTTCGAATGCGATCGTGTACAATAGCCTTCTGGCGTGCTGCAGATAAGCTTGTCGGGAATGCTGATTTTCCTATGCAGGGAGAAATTAAACCATGCCACCCTCCCCTGCAGTCAGAAGCAGAATCACTGGCTTGGCTCTTCAGGTCTGTGAACCACACCACCACCACCACCACCACCTGAACTCTTCGTTCTTCAGCTCATTTCCAGCTTCAGAAGCCAAGAAACAGTTCAAAAGTGAGCCGTGGACAGGGTTGCTAACTCCGGGCTGGGAAATTTCTGGAGGTTGGGGGGAGGGGGCCTGGAGACGGTGGACTTCTATGGGGAGGGGGCTCAGAGGGGTGGGATGCCGTACAGCCCTCTCTCTGAAGCCTCCATTTCCTCCAGGGGAACTGAGCTCTGTGGTCTGGAGAGCAGACATAATCCCTGGAGGACTCCAGGCCTCAGCTGGAGGTTAGTGACACTACCTGTGGGGGCATCTGCAGGGGGGGGGGCAAATTGCTGGGTGCAGGAATGTGACGCCTGCCTTCTCGTTTATCTTATAGCAAAAACACACAGAACTGGGGACTCCCTGTCTGCCTCTTCCCATGCATTTCTTCTGCCCTTCGTGTTCCAGAGCACTGGCTCCTAGCTTTGCATGTTCCCAAACCCTCTACTTAAATCATTAAGCACTTCAAACACGCTCCCACAAGGCGTCTTCCTAAAGAGAGGGGCCCTCGTCAGCAGGGCAAAACATTACCGAGAGTCTTGTTTGTCAGTGCTAATTTTGATTAGAGCTGACCCTGCTCATTCGACCACCTCCTTGGTTTTCAGGTTTCAAAGCTTGCCCGCCAGAGCATTTCCAGATGTCAGGAACCTTAAGGCTGCTGCAGTTTGGGTTCACCTCTAAGACTGGGCAAAATGAGACACAAACATGCCCCAGCAGTTTTAAGTCTAATCCAAGCGGAGCCCGGTGAATCAAATCAAGAATTCCCTCCCCCACACAAGGTCTGACTCAAGTCTCTTTCCATACCTATCATCAATGAAATAGTATGTTTTAATTGTGAGCCTTTACACCTTGTTCTTTCCCCCAAATGAACGTTTGAAGTAAAATAATTAACAACACCCACTTTACAGTCAGGGAACAGACTGGAAGGAAACCAACCTTTGTATGTTATCCCCTCCCCCCAAATGATAGGGAAGAGTGTGTATGCTGTCGTAACCAGTGACGCTCAAGTCCCCACTCATGGTGAAATAAAGCACTTGAGTTATATTTGCCATATAATGAGATACATACTGGGCTCCAGCATACTGTGCAGGTATGGAGTCAAGAAGTGGGTACCAGGGGGTGGGCCTTCGAAGTCAGTGGCCAAAGCAACCAAAGTCAGCGGGCTTAGAAGGGTATAACTCTGCCCAGCAAACCTTTCTCTTTCTTCCCACCCATTCAAAATTTGTATGAATTGCTTACATTTCCTACCTATCTCATAGGATTGCTGTGAGAGTAAAATCGGATTCTGAGAGCCATGTAAGCTGACCCGAGCTCTTTAAACAAAGGGCAGGATAAAAATGTAGTGTGTAGAGAGCGTTCAGGAGCTCTTTAACCATAACAAGGCCATAACTTATTATTCATTTACACCGTTTATGATCCGCCTTTCTCAGTTGGACTCAAGGCAGATTATTGTAGACAGGTGTTGTCCAAATATTTGTGAAAATGAGATTGTGTTTTCCAGTTTTCCATTTAATAATTAATAGGATTAGCCCAGATGCAGTAGCTGTATTCATTGATGCTCTGCTGTTTTGACTATGGGGGCAAATTCCCAGCCTGTCTCTGACCGGCACATTACAAGGTGGCTTGTGAACTTTCAGAAGTTGTCTAATGCCTGACAGCCAACTCAGCCACCAGTGCCATGTGGGTTCTTAAGGGGTGTGTGTGCCTGTGTGTGTATGGGGGGCACTGAAATGCAGCAACTGTTCCTCTACCCAAAGAAGTACCCACTGAGTGACTTTGTGTCTCAAAGTTATAGTGAGGAGGGCAGAGGTGACATAGATATTAAAAACCTCTTGCACATTCTAACTGGCACAGGGATTATAATTTATAATAATATGGCCACCACCTGCCACATTCGGGGAACTAGTATGCCAAGTATGTTAATTCTGCACCACTCTAATATGCTCCAGCCCTCTGGTTTACGCTGTTATTTCAATGAAGTCCGCAGTGTTGAACAAGTTTCCTGCTCCTGGTCTGTTGCCACCTGGCGAATTCGTTAGGCCTTAGAGGGGGGAAACCAATAGGATGAAGCCTGGCTGAGGACAATTGTGCCAGCTGATATTCCCCTGCAGTCAAGTGGGCAAAACTGCATCAGGCTCTTGCCAAGCTCAGATATTTCAAATTTGGAGAGGCTGAAAAGGAAGGCTTCATCCAAGGCCTGTCTGAATATGAAAGAACTTGGTCCACTTCTAGGTCCCTGCCGAGAATGGCCGCCTTATCTGACATATCCTTGGACAATACTGCCCCTGACGCAATCTGTGGCCCAAAGCAACTGCTCTGCTCCTTCATGGTGTCCAGTTGATCCCCCCCTCCAAGTCTGTGAGTAGCGACTGCAGACCTGGAACAGGAAATGTAAAGCAAATCTCCAACCAGTCCCAGGCCAGGAACATCCTCTCCTGTCTGAAGTATCTCATTGGTGCAACTCAAAAAAAGATGACAGGATGGAGAACCACCAAGAAATATCTTCTGAAACCTATCAAAGCTCCTCCCCGCTTCCTGGCTCAGTGCAAGCCAGCCAAGACTGGGCATCCCTCTGGTTCTGCCCTTACGATTATGACTACTTAGGGAACTGCTTTAAAAATCCCCATAGCATGTTGCCCTCATGCTCGCATGTGGTGAAGCCAGCCAAGACTGGGCATCCCTCTGGAATTGTGCTTTAAAAATCCCCATAGCATGTTGTCCTCATGGTCGCGTGTGGCGTGCTCCATGTCGCCTGCCATGCTGGTTACTGTTTCTGCCTGGACCTCCTTGACATCCCAGACATTATCTGCCAGCCCTTGCCTGTCTTCATAGTTGCCATCTCCAGACTGAGCCCCTCAGACCTTCCAAGGTCCCCACACATTCTCCATGCTATCCGCCATCTTGTATTTCCTGTCCCAGGATGGACTGGGCTTAAACAGTGCACGGGAAATGGCTTGCCCGACTGCTGCAAGCACAAGAGAAACTCGTTACGTGCTGCAACTTGCTACCAGTGGTCTGGCTTCCAGTCTGGTGCAGGTTGCCCATACTCTGGCTACCCGACTGAGCTTGGCATGAGAGGTCTGACCTCTTCCATCCCTATGCACAGTGCACCATCCTGGGAGGAACACACTGCTGTTTTCCCCCAGTGCGCAATCCTGGCCAGAATATGATGATCAGTTGCATCCCTGGGGCAAGGTGGCTGAACAGGGCACAGAGCAGCTGCTGAGCCGGGCAGAAATGTGCAGATGATTCCTGGCTGGCCTTTGCGCCAACTGAACACCATTCGCATCCCTGCCTGATGCCATTTCCCCTCACACTTCAGGCTCTGGTCTACCTGAGAAGCTTCGATACCAGCCAGGGAACCAACTGGAACCAAGATAGCAGGCGTTGGGATGGATCCAGAATGGGTGGGGAGTGCCAAATGCCAATGCCAAGCGACAGTGAGGAGAAAAGTCATAGAGAAGCACACTCTGCAGATGCATAAATGCGCAACCTTACATAGTGCTGCATGCACTGCAGAGGAATATGCAAAGGCATGCACCCTATACATACCTATCTCCACCAAGACCCTGTAACACATTGCAGATGTGTATACACACAGCTCTCCTCTGCTAATGTGAAGCCCATGCAGTGTGGGCTACACTTACACAGTCAATGGCCTGACAGGAAGCTACTTCCACGTGGTGATGATTGTCTGTGTTGCTCAAGTCGCTGCAATGGAGCGTCCACACTGCAGATTTCCCCACGCTTTCCTTGCGCTGCTCCCCCACGGCTGTCATTCCCCTCCTCATTTGCCACCGCAGGGCTTTGGGGGCTTAGTGGCAAGAGACTGTTATGATATTACTGCATGACCTGCTAATTCCCCTGAATATCCAGCTTTCATTAAGAAAAGGTTCCCACACAACAAAAAAGGCTACAGACTTACTTATTTAATGAAATCTGGGAATTCAGGGGAATTAGTAGATCATGGCAATAGATCGTTATAGCATTATTGCATGATTCTAGCAATTGCTGGGGTGTTTTTTTTTTAAAGCCATCAAAAGTCCTCCAGTGGCACAGGGAGGAATGGGAGTCATGGGGTATCAGGCAAGGAAAATGGCACCCATGTGGGCTACCCAGATTATCTGCAGTCTTTTCAAAAAGATCAAGTCAGATTTAGGGAAAATTATGGCAAAGAAGGAGAAAACCTGGAAAGTAGATGATAGGACACTCCAATTTGGAGGTGTGTGTGTGGGGGGAATGTAGCAAAATGTACATGTGGAAGCAACCACTGTCACCCAAATGGCACACTGCAAATGCATGCACACAGAACCAAACACAAATGACAGTTATACATCCAATCAATGTACACCCACTGGATAAAATGTTGGGAGCCAGGCGGCCTGAGCTTGTTCTGGCCCAGAGAAGGACTCACTGGGCAAATCACTTGTACCCTCACTTTCCCCATCTGTAAAATAGATCTACCTGACTGGCAGCCTTGTAGCTGTCCATTAAGCTAATTATCTGTGATGAGCAAACCCCTAATTTGCATTCCTCACTCTTCATTCTTGTCTACTCAGGTTATTTGCCCCAGGATTGATGGTGTCGGGAAGTGGGGTTTTTTCCCTGACTCCCCCCAGCATTGTGGTACACTTCCACACCTCCTGAGTTTCTCCTGCTTTCCGCTCACCTTTTCCAAACCTGCTTAGATGCAAAGTTTTGGGAAAGATGGCTGCAGAAGGAGGATGGCCACTGTGTGGATGGGAAAGTCCAGATTTCCCTCGTCCCCCACCCACATGGCGGCCAGTAGCGCTTCCTCAGTCACCACGGTAGCCATCCCCTCTGTGCCCCACATCACGTGCCACCAGATGGCTTTTCTGGTTAAAAAACATATCTGAAAAAGACCCTGGTGGTGGTGGTGGTAGGGATAGTCACCACGGGGGGGGGGGGACTGGGACAGGAAGACCTTCCATCAGGAAGCCCTGTCACGGCCGTGGTGCACCAGCAGCCACATCTACTAGTGGAGCTTCCACGGGAACGTGGAAAAGCAACTCCCTTGTCACCATAAAGATTTACTGGCTCGGTAAAATGAGAAGAGGTACAATCTCTTGGAGCTTTAACACAGGGCACTTGCATATGGGACTTCCTATTTCGCTCTTCCAGCACAGTTACCCAAAGGTCTGAGGCTGGAAGGGAAAGAAAGGCATCTCTGCACAGATTCCACATGTCATGGAAGCTGAGCAGGGGGTGAGCTCTCTCTCTCTCTCTCTCTCTCTCTCTCCAGCCTATGGGATGGGATCTGATCTGAAGTGAGACACATTGGTAGAGGGCAAGAGGACAGGATGCCAGCCTCCAGGTGGGACCGGGGGATCCCTCGGAATGACAGCTCATCTCCAGGCAACAGAGATCAGTTCCCCTGGAGAAAATGGATGCTTTGGAGGGCGGAATCTATGGCACTGTACCCCACTGAGGTCCCTGTCCTCTCCAGGCTCCAAAGTTTCATGGGTTTCCCAACTTGGAGCTGGCAACTCTACCCCCCCATCCTCCCCTCCAGTGGCCGGGGGAGGGACCTGACAAGCCTCCAAGAGAAACAGGAGCATGGGGGTGGGGAGCTGGGGAAAAAGGAGGTCTGTTCTGAAGAATGACTTACTTGTGGGACTGTTGTGGGAACCAAAGTGGCTCTCAGCCACCCTGCACATTCAGAGCACCATGAAGAGGGTAAGTAATAGCAATTATCCTGCATGCTGACACTTACTATACACACAAGCAAAACCATCCAGAGCAACCACAAAGCTCTTTGCGTCCATCCGTGCGCCCATAGAGCCATGCGGCAGCAAACCGTGGCTCTCACATATGATTATCATTCTTCCTTGTTCAATTTATAGCTTGTCTCAACGTAACAGCTCTGGGCCATCTAAAATCACAAAAACTCACATCTCTCGCAAAGATGTAAGATGCAGCAAAGCAGTAAATAATTACCATAAAAGCCAAAATAGAAACCAAAGGCTTAAACACAAACCGAGATGAAACGGGTCAGCTCAGGCTGATTCACAGTTTGGAAGTGCTCTTCTTGACAAGAGCACCTCACGCCTACGTCCACACAACTTGTCAGGCAACCCTGCTTGCATTTATGCTCTTGCTCGAGCACATCACTTCGCAGCTAACCGGATGGCAAGCGCAATTACAGCCACGCTTTCTACTGACACGCGCCGCATTTTACACCCCACACGTCCCGCTGCCCTAACACACTCCTTCGTACACCCAAAGCACAGCGTCTCTAGAATTACTTCAACCCATGCTGTGCGTCTCTCGTCTCGTTTTAACTACCCTTTTTGCATAACTAATTGTGGCGGTTCTCCCTCTGCTGTTTCAACACCTGTTAGGATGTGGGATGGGCAAAGGCTAATCTGCGTTAATAACGGGAGAAAAGAAACAGGGCATCAAGAAGAAGCCGTTCTAAATTGTAATTCATCTGGAATACAAGGAGGTAATCTTGTGATGGGAGGGCATGAACACCCTGCCCTAGGGGTGCCAGCCTCCAGGTGGGACCCGGGGATCCCCCGGAATTACTGCTCATCTCCAGACTACGGAGATCAGTTCCCCTGGAGAAAACAGATGCTTTGGAGGGTGGGCTCTGTGGCATTGTTCCCCACTGAGGTCCTTGTCCTCCCCGGGCTCCATCCCCAAATCTCCAGGCGCTTCCTAACCTGAATCTGGCAACCCTACTCCCCTCCGTCCCCCGCCGGTAGCCAGGTGGACCTGGCAACCCTACCCTGCCGCTTCCTCTTCACACAGACACAGAGCATAGATGCACTTAGGCATGTATATATTCCCCCCTGCTCAGATTGCAATTCTGTTTCTGCACAGCACTGATATCTGCATCCTATATCTCTGCGACATACAATGCACTGCAAAAGAACTCAAACGTATAGGGTTAAATCCAGCCAGCTTTTCTGCTAATGAAAAAGGAGGAGGGGGTCCTCTTTGACCATCCCCCCCCCCAAAAAGCCTATGCTGGAGATTGGGGAACTTGCAAGGACAAAAGCCATATGGGGCAGCGAGGAAGGGCATTGGGTGAGGTTGTATGCAAAAGATGGCTGGATCCAACCCATAATATGCGTGTGTCTCAAGTGCGCTCTTCCATGTGCATGGAACAGCACACTAGCAAAATCTGGCACGAATATGCAGAGAAATACTGTGACAGGCACTGCGAAGTCTTGAGCACACAGTGTGCTACGCTTGGTTCTAGCTGTAACGCTGGTTCTGCTCCAGGGCAGGTGGTTTCTTTCGTCTGCCCCTGTCTGAACTTGTGCCTATGCAAAGCCCTTCTGCTGGAGTCCTGTTGCGAGGGCTCCCCCTCTGAAGGCCAGGTGGGCAGCTATTGAGGCTGGCCTTCCTTGAAGTAGCGCCCAGGCCCAGGAGTATTCGCTAGACTACCTACATTTAAGTGCCAGTGAAAGTCTGATTTATTTCCTCAGGCCTTAGGCTACTGTTAGTTCCTGCATTTTACTGATTGGGTGGTCACCGAACATGTTTTCCTTTCTGTCGTTTTATTTTCTGCCCTGTTTTACCAGGATGGGTTGTTTTTAACTATTTGTTGCTAGATACCTTGGAGGCCTGTGTTTTGTGGCAAGGCGGATAGAAATCGATACGACAAAGCGGGGGGGGGGGGCTCGTATTAGCCTCTGTCAATTTGGGCTCTCACTTTCCCCCAAGGAAATTACCTCTGGCCCCCACTTGAAGTGAGGCTTGCTGATAATCCAGAGATAAAACACTTCAGAAACCAAGATGTAAAAACACAACACAGGGGAACCCTTTGCAGTCATAGAAGAAGATGGCCCTCTGTGAACACGTGCGTGGTATTTGTATGCTGTGACCCCACACAAAACAATGCACTTATCCACATGGGCCCACACTTCGCCATTGGAGGGGAACACTGAACTCCTTCTCCTCCTCCTCCCCCCCTCCCAGGCGGCCACCGTCTGTCCTGGGCACCCGAGGCTAAGGCCTGATACCAAGGTAGATGGGCCTGTGAGTGTGATCCCGGCTGGAAGAGAGGAGGTTAAGCCCATATCCCCTGTGCCTCTTCGCTGAGGAGACAGTAATTTCCGCAATCACCGAAGTGTTTCTATTCCTGGGAGTGCAATCAGAAGCCGACGTTCTGCCCGGCTCATCAGGCCTTGTGCAAGCAAAGACACCACCCCCTTCCCCCTTCTTGCTCCTGTCACCCTAGTGCCATCAGGAACAGCCACAATGGGGCCCATAACAGACTGAAAGAGGGGAAGAAGTATGGATGGGATATCCGGATGGCCAGGGCGACAGACAACTGGGCTGGGAGATGGCAGACCTGTGTTCAAGTGCTACCTCCTGCTGGGAAATGTCGCTGTCTATCAGTCCCATTTGCTCCACCTGTAAAATGGGAATAATAGTAACCGGCTTCCCACGGTGGTGTTGTGAACACACTGCAGGCTACGAAGCTCTTTTGTGAATTAAAAAAAAGGCACTCTCAGTAATCAGCAATGAGTTTCCCTAAATAAACACACTGAAGTCCTTCCCTAAGTACACATATAGTCAAGAATACTTTTGCACACAGATATCCTGGCAGCCCCAGAGGACTGACTGTGGTCAGGGCACCCTCCTGTGCCATTGCTGGGCCCCTATTTGACTCTTTCTCACACACATTCATCCGCGGCCATTCGTTCTTAACCAAGCTCACGGGAAATCCATCTGCAGGTCTCCTGGTATCACCTATCTGTGACCCTTACAAAATCCTCCCCAGAAACTCACGCCCCATGTAGAAATTATTGACATGCCACCTGCATGGAGCAATTTCAGCAAGATGCAAAGCAAGATGAAAAAACCTCAATCTTTGCAATAACACGCTAGATGCAAAGCAAGATGAAAAAACCTCAACCATTAAATAACCATCTTTGCAATAACACGTGGAACACCCCCAATAATAAGTGGGAATCTTGTGGCATCTGAAAGATTTATCATTTTATTCCAGTTATCAGCTTTCAGCGACAAGAGCTCACCTCTTTGTAGAGCCTCTCTATATACCATATCCAGCCTAGTCCCTGTATTTCCCCCCAACACACAGACACCCCTCTGCCAAGAATAGCAGGTGGAGCACTGCCTTGGTCTTTGGCTTGAATTCTCCCGTCCTCCCCTACACTCAGTCCTGTCTTCTGCTCCCCTCTCCTCCACAGGGCCCCCTTCCCCACACTCTCAATGAGCTTTCCCTTCTTCTTCTTCTTTCTTCTCCCTCGTCTCCCCTCCTCTCTTTGGTTCCTGCTGGAGTTATTGATTTTCCTGCCTTTTCTTTCTCTCCCCTCGGGGCCCCGAGTCGTGCTGCGTTTTTGTCCTTTTTCTCTCTTTTATTTCCTGCGCGCGTCTCAGTTGGAGGAACACAGAAACTAACATGGCCCCCGGGTGTCTGACATCGCTGGGTAGATGCCACACACCAGGGCAAATGGCCCTGGTGTGGCCCGGCCAGACAGCCAGTCTGTACCTGGGACTTAAAGAGGTGGCTGCTTCCGGGTGGGGACAGCTTTCCTGGTTTGAAGCCTCTGGTTTGAAGTTTCTCTGCCCACAGGGATGGGTCCCTTGCCTCTCCAGTCAGGGCTGTGGATGCAGGGATATTTGCTTTGTGCCGAGGAACAGCTGAACATCAGGGGCATTTGCCTGGTGAAACTACAATGCTTCCTCCTTACTCAGATGCCAAGCAGCTTAAATGCTGCTGAGGCATTGGGAGTAGACGTACCAACCACGATTCAGAGGGCAGATGGGATGGGAGAGGGGCTTGTTTTGGCAAGCAGAACCCCCCTAAGTCCGTCTTCATTTGTGGTTTAGACCAGAAGCTGAATTGCAGCTGAGTCTGGTGCGGGGATTCCTCTCCCGTTGCTGAAGTGCACCTTTTGTTGTACTGTTGGGAAAGTCTGGGGAAAGACTGGATAGCTGAATGTCTGCGTCAGGACTGGGGAACGCAACTGGAATGGAAAGGATAAGGAGAGGGCTGTAAAGTCAAACAGGCACTATCGAGCGCGTAACTCGGGATTGGTGTCTCGGACAATGGGGCTAGAAAGCTGGATTTGAGAGATGCTCTACTTTGGGAGTGGGATAGCGTGTGGGAGGCTAAGGGACATATTTATTGCCCTTTAAGCCTAACTGCCATGCACTGTCCCCTCCCCGTCCCCCTCTCAAAGGGCACGGCCCTTGCAGAACAAGGTAAACATGGAGCATCAGGAATCATGGCTGCAAGCTCCACTTTGGGCACTGTTAAACTCTCTTGGACATAATCTGCCATATGTCACGGGGCAGGCAGACGTTTTCCCTTGATGCGGGGTAGGTGCTGGTAGCGGATTTAGGTGGCTTTTGGGGCCCAGCTCTCTGTTTCTCTCAGCAAGGGATGGGGCTGAGGAAGAGACTCGCGTGACATACTAATTTCAGGGTGAGTGGAGGTAAGGCAGGGATCATCAGACTCTGTTTCTCTTTGCAGACGCACCGCACCAAGGAGACACATGCCTTGGAGAGGTTTAATCAAAGTCGGCAGGTTTCATTTCCACCTGCCAGCCGC
>NW_015168053.1:782806-789177 GCF_001447785.1 Gekko japonicus
CAGGGACAGGAATTTGGAGGGGAGAGTTATTAGCCAATAGGAACCAATCACCAGGTTCCCAAGGCCAGAGGGGAGAACCAGGGGTCCAGGGTTTCGTGCGTCAATTTCACGCCTCCCACAAACCCTTAATCCCATCAAGTGATGCTCACAGGCTCTTCTCTGCCTGTAATTAATTTGGAAACCACACGCGCACATACACTCAGAACGGCATGCACAGAATCACGGTCCGTGGATACCTCATCGTTTGAGTTAGCTACAAGCACACCAGCTCCATTTTGGGCTCCCCTCTCCTACTTCTACTGCTGTCCTCCCCTCCCTCCCTCCCTCCCAAGAGCCACATATTTGCCCCGCTCTCGTCTCTCAGCTTTGAGTCAGAGCTTAACCACGGGACCTGTGTTCAGGTTTTGCCCTGGAATGGATGAAGTTGTAATAGAACATGTGCAGAATGCATTTCACTTAATAGAATCACAGCCAGCCTGTAGCTATGCAGTTCAGGCGGCGGCAGGACAGACTGCTAGAGATCCACCACTTTTCTGTTTAGAGACAGGTCAGTTTCTAACATGAGCAGTGGCAGAGACTGAACCTGCCTGATGGGAACGTGAGACCCTCCCTTGCACTAGTTCCAGATGGGGCCAGCTGTGGGCTACCTAACGCTGAGCAAGGGACACCCTCTGCGTGTCTCAGCTAGTTCACATGGCCCTGGACTGATCCCTGGCACTGAAAAGAGGTCACAGAGCCAACCGTGCGATGAAGCCCTACCTGCTGACAACCTCCGCCCCAGCCTTGCCCCCTTACACCATTCCAATCTTAATTTATGGCATTTGCTTCTCAGCACCGGGTGAAGAATCCCTGCCCAAACAGCTGCTTCTAGCTTCTCTTTCGTTTTCCTTTGCAGTTGGCAAGGCCCCTTCCCAGCTGTTTTGGTGTGCAGATTTCAGGCAAAGCTGCCAAACCCCCCCCCCTCCCCAGCCTCGCGTTACATTGCCCCCGTTTCCGGGAACCTGGACAACAGTCCACTTTTGCTAGAGCACAGCTGTGCCCAGCGGTTCTTGAAGCCCCTGCACTCTCTGCTCTTTGCTGTAGCCAGGAGAACTAAGGGTCCATTAGCGGCTCATTCTGGTAACTGAAGCACCTGGGGGTGGGGTGGGGGTTAAGCTCAACAGTCCCGGAATCCTCTGGATTTACAGAGAGAAACAGGTGGGGGCAGATGGCGGCACACGATAGATGAGAGAGGGTGTGAAAGAACACATGGGCAGTGTGCATGAAAAAGTGGCCGAGGGTGAGAAATGGTGTAGGCACAGCCGGAAAAGACCTGTAGGCACACCGTCAAAGGATATTAATAAACATCATCCTGGAGGATATGTGAAGGAGGATGGGGAACTGCAGAGTATAAAGGGTGGGCCCCGGCATTCTTATCCATTTACGAGACAAGCATCTTTCTTTCAGTGCCTATCTGTAGACAGGCTACATTAAATTATGTCGCTACAGTCTGAGTTCAGACTGTGTGCTGGGGGAGAGAAGACAGCTACAGCGCACAATATGGAAGAGGCTGAACAACAACCTGAATGGTCTTTCGCTTGTGTGCGCACATGCGTGCATGCCTGTGACAGACTTTCAGATGTGCATTCCGATACGATCTGGTGTGCATACAAGGTGAAGATCAGCAGCCACAGCCTACCCACAAGGGGTGTGTTACAATTGTGCTAACTGGCCCTGGGGCATTAACAAGATAGAACCTTAACCACAGTGTGAAGCTGTGGAGTTAAACAGTATTTATTATGGCATGTGTGAAAGATGTGGCAAAAAACCAGGCAGAATTGTCCATGCTGGCTATTGGATGCAATGGTGGCATAGAGCCATGCTGGCTAGAGGGCTGATAGGTGTAGGCAGATTTTTAATGTAGGCCTGGCTAGCATGAAAGTTGTAGTGTGTAGGGTACAGTCAGTTGATTCAGTGTGACAACCACAATCTTGCAGGGTCTACAGTACATACTACGTGAGGGTATATTTGTGTCAGGGTATAAGCACAACACTGGGAATGTGTAGTCACTGTGTATCAAATAAGCACAGAGTAAAGCACTGAATGGAAAATGTGCATGAACGTATTGTCTACGTAGATAATAAATACACATTGTATGAACAGGAAACTGTACTGTGTCCAGTCAATGTGCATAATTTCCAAGTCATACTGGGGGATATGTGTGTTTCGCATATTGACCAGTAAAGTGTAAAGATTTTCCAAGTGACTAATCTGCATAATCACCAGGCAATATGTGAAATGCCTGTTTGGGCAATAAAGTTGTACATGTTCCTCGCTGTCTTTTGGGGATTACACACACTCTGTATGCAAAATGCCCCATTTTGTGCTGTCAATTTGTGGACATTCTCCATGCTGTCCTGTGAATCTGCACAACGGCCAGTGTTTATGGACATTCGCCATTCAATGTACCTTAACCAGAGCTTGCAGGTAGCTACATCATTTAAAAATATGTTCATTTAACAACAAAACTGCTTAGTAGACGTGTTGAGAAATATTTCATCTTTCCCAAGGGCTGCAGCAGATACAGCCAGAGAGGTGTTTTAAGGATTGGCAGGTTCACTGAATAAATATGTCGCTACTGTCTTTTGGTATTTTTTTTTTTGGGGGGGGGTTGTAGGAGTATAAATGGGTGTTGCCACCAGTCTCTAGGTACCTATATTTCACCTTGCTCGACTGTCTGCATTCTGAATGGCGTCATTTCTTGGCTGCATGGACATTTCCATGCAAGTTACACTGGCACTGACAACTCATATTTCACATTTCTTTAGCATCAGCCAGGTACTGAGCGCACTTGTTGCATTGTTGGCATGCAGTCTGCGCTGCACAATCTGCCATGCGCCTCAGCCTCTCAGACTGACCACACCCAAACCCGCTAATCCACTTGCTGGGAGGTGCCTCCACCAGCCAGCCCCCTCCTGAAGGGAAGAAAACCCAGGAGACAAACCAGAGAGAGCTGTTCTAACAGCTTCACGTCTGGAAGGAGGGACAGCCAGCCAGCCAGCAGCCATGCATGTGGTCCCTCTCTCAAGTGGGAGAGACAATTGCCTCAACACAAACACTAATAATGCCTCCAGCATGCCAATCAGGCAGCTGTGCTTCAACCCTCCTCGCCTCCTCCGTCTTCATAACAGCCTCCAGAGGTAGATCATTAACACTGCCATGTGACAGATGGGGAACTGAGGCTGGGAATAGTTTCATTTCACTGCTGGGCCGGGGCTTGAACTGACTCCTTCAAGGTCCATAGCTAACCCCGGTTTGCTGAACAACACAAGCAACGGGTCACTCTGCCTTGACACAATGTGGGATTTAGGGGCATCCACTAAAATAGCTGTCTGTCTATCCATCCGACACACACACACAGCCTGAAGAGAGATGGTCACTGACACAAGAAGAGTCAACTGAGCAACATACACAGCCAGAGAGGAGACTGTTGGTGAAACAGTCAGAGGGCAAAGACAGCCACTGTCCCACACAGGGTGGAGAGAACCAACCATCTCCATGCGTGCGCACGCGCACACGCAGACACAAAGAGAGAGAGAGTCACTGATACAGACACATGAGGCAGGGTGCGATAGGTAACCCCTGGCACACATACATTGACATAATGATCAGCAAGAAGAGACGGCCATTGATGCACTCTAAGAAGCAAAGAGGATCGTTGACAGTATGTACAGTCAGAAGGGAGAAACAGCAACTGATACATACAGAACTCCTTGAAGGACACACCTGCTTAGTAAGATGTTAAATCTCAGAGTTCCCATGTGTGAGAAGACCACGAGCGAGAGAAAAGAAGCACATTATCGGACTCCGCACACCCAGCAATGTGGAGTTCAGACCCTGGATATTTATAGACAAAGACACATGCACTCTCTCTTTCAGAGGTCATATTCGCCATCAGATTGGGCCATGCCAATGAACCGTCTTAGCCTGGTGTCCTGACTCTGGCATGTCAGCATTCAGGGTTTTGTTTTTTTAAAATAGCAAGCCTCCTCAAATGAAGAATATTGTTTCAGCCCTCACAACCACACAGCCTACTGCACCAACCCCATTTCACACCCTCGGAGAAAGGGGCAAACATATAATTTGAATTGGCAGATACAGACTGCCCCTGGGACTGCACGGAGAACGAAGGCATGTTCCCCCCTCCCTCAGTTTTGCAATCTACCTGTCGGCCACACCAAAACACCCACCCGTTAAAGATGGGTTGAAGAAGGGATGAGAACGGAAGCAACTCACATGTCGTTTAGCAAAAGCCTGTGCCTTCTTCGGGATTCACACCACCTCCACACTGAAAACACGGCTCCCGGGGAAGCCACAGTGGTAGCTGGGGAGGAAATTTTTCTTCTGCCTCTCACTCTGCCCATCCCTGCCTCTCCTGCCCAGCCTTACTGGCTGCTGCCAACCTGATCCTGCCTTCCAATATTCTCTATAACACACACAGACCTCTCTTTTTCTTGCCAGTTTGAAAAATCCTGCAACAGTGAGTCCCACAGATCATGCCTTGTGTGTGGATGGCAAACCCTTTTGGGAGGGGATCCCAGAAGGCAGTAGGTGGCCCATCTGAGAGCAGAAAACAGGGAATTCTGACTTGAATGCACACCAGCCAGCCTGGGCAGTGTCTCTACTGCAAGAGAGCCTACCAGTCTTCCCTGAGCATAGCACCTCCAGGAAATAGTGCTCCCCAATGACACAGTCCTCCTTAGCCTCCTACCTAACCCTGTTTTTGCATCTTTTCTCTCACTTCCATCCCCCCTGCGTCCATCTTTTCTCTTCCCTGCCAATTTTTCTATTATAAAAACCTCAGATGCTGCACTGCTATTTCTGTCACAAAAGAGATGGATGGCTATTTCCAGGGCCTGGCATTAGGATGTATGTATGAGAAAGAGAGTTTTGCATACAAGTCGGCATGCAGGAGGCAGGCATATGAGAATCCGATAGCATCAGCAAAGGAAAGAGGCCCTGGGCACCCTGCCTCCAGGGCTCCTCTCCGACTCACAAGGACCAAGCTTTCCCCCAGATAATTTGGGAGCACTGTCGGTAATATCCATGTAACCTCAGCCCCCGCCACCGCCTAGGAAGACTTAGGTCTCGAGTCCAGTCACAGACCCAGTTGTCGAGTGAAGTTGTCTATTAGACAACAGGCCCAAGCTAAAAAGCACCTATTGAGTGTATGGGGGAGGGAAATGTGGGGGGCATGAGGGGTCTGGTCCTCCAGGCTAGGGGAGGGTGCAGGCAAGCTCACTTCATACACGGGCTCTGGGGGTGTGAAGGGGAAACCAAGATGGCCTGGGAAGGGTTGAAGTTTGAGACCAGAGAGGCTGAGTTCACGGGGGTTCCTGGGTTGTCTCCTGCCCCACAGCAAGGTGCTGGCTACATCAATTCCTCACTCCTTCACCTGTGGGGCTCCGCTCTCTTCTCGTCTCTCTCCGCAGAGAACCCCTTCTCCAGCAGTATGTGGGAGTCCTCCTACCTGCCCAAACCCGGAACATCAATTCCTCACTCCTTCACCTGTGGTGGTGGTGGGGGGCAGAGTTACGGCAGGATTCCGCTCTCTTCTTGTCTCCCCTTCTCCAGCAGTATGTGGGATTCCTCCTACCTGCCCAAACCCGTAAGAAGAGACCGGTTGGGACAGACCCCCACGCCAACTGGCCGGGAGAGGGGCAGCCAAAGTCCGTGGCCCTGGGGAAGGCTGCTTCCCCGCCCTCTTTGCAGGCGCCGGGGCGTCCCCTCCTGCCATCTTGGGCGCCCTGTCTGCCGAGAGGCGTGGCCCCTCCAGCAGGGGCCAGGGACCGGCCTTCGAAGCCGGAGCCGCACGAGGCGCCTCACCTCCGCGCCCGTCTCGGATCCGGCCCGCGGGGCAGCGGAGCCCCTGGCTTCTTGAGGGCCCCCAACGGGCCTGCCGCCAGCCAGCCAGCCCGCCTTCAGAGGGCGCGTGGCGCGGCGGGCGTCGAAAGGCCCGGGCGGGAACGGGCGAAAAAGCCCGCACAGAGCACCGAGAGCCCGCCTTTTGGCCCCCGCTTTAACCACTGCCCCTCGCTCCCTTCCGGAAGCGCCCAGTCACTGCCCTCCTGGCTGGCGGCCCCCTCCTCCTCCTCCTCCCCGAGGGCTCCAACGCTCCGCTCCTTCTCCCTTCGCCACCCCCGACTGGCCCTTCGCAGGCCCGCAGTCAGCACCGCTCTGCCCCAGGACTCACGCGTGCCGGGTCCCGTCCCATCCGACCCACCGGGCTCCTCTCCCACAGCGGCCGGGAACCGCTCGCCCAGATCGGTCCACCACATTCCCCCCCCCTCCGGGCAAGCGGGGCTACCTCCAGCCTCTTCCCCTTCCCCTAT
>NW_015168053.1:789272-821311 GCF_001447785.1 Gekko japonicus
CCCTTCCCTGTGTCTCTCCTGGAGAAGGCAGAGATGCCCTTCAATTGGATTATAAAAAAAATACAGACTGTAGGCTTCTCTGTGAATAGAAAGCCAGACGCTGCAACCGAGTCTGTGCGCCCCTCTCTGTCTCCGGGATTCTTTTGCAGTTACAAATTAATTCAAGCATAATAACAAGGGGTTTTTAAAAAAAATCACCTTTTTGCATCTCACACTCTTGCAGTCTTGGATGATCAATGCCACAAACAAATCACGCGTGAGTGTACGCACGCATACACACATACACGAGAAAAGAGAGGATCGGGGGAGGGGGCTCGCCCATTCTTTCCCCTGCAAACCCAGCCCCCTTTGAAATCTCAACTCCAGCCTAGGTTTCCCATCCCCCCCCCGCCCCCGCCCCCGGCGCAAGAAAGACACAGAACAACATTGTAAAAATCACCTCCCCCCCGGGTCAGCCATGCATTGATCACGGCATCTTCAGTATCATCGATATCATTGGGAGGGGGGCCAGAGCTTCGCTTCCCATAGGAGTCGCCCCCCTCTTTCTGCTGTTTCAAAGCCTGGCTCCTGAGGGTGTGAGAAGAAGCCCCCTCCCCTTATTCAAGCAACAATCCCCGCCTGATCTCCCGCACAACAAAACCCGGACCGACGTTTTAACCTTCGGTGTCCAAGAGAGATACAAAAGCAAGAAAAAGAAGGGAGCCAGGGAGCCAAGGGGAAAGAAAACGCGGCAGGAGGGAGAGAAAAACGGAGGGGATGCCGAGAGAGAGGGGGAGAGAGAGAGAGAGAGAGAGAGAGAGAGAGAATTTTTTTTTGGGGGGTGAAAAAAATGTATTCCTATTTTTTAAAATCTCTTCTCCTGCGGGGAATCAAAGAAACGCTAAACCCAACCAGCCATGGGCGCAGCATCTCCCCCCCCCCCTTCTCTCCACCCCTCCCCGCCAAATTTCTTTCCGATCTTTATTCACCGCTCAGGGCCCCCCCTCCGCCTTTTCTCCCCCCGCCGCGTCTGTCTCCGTTCAAGGTTGTTGCAGGCTTCCGCGTTACACATGTTGCATCCCAAAGTTAAAGCAGAAACCGGCGTCGGAGCGGGCGGATGGTCGCCTGCAGGAGAGAGAGAAAAGGCAAAGTCTCTCGCAAGCAGCCTTTCCCCGGGGCCTGGAGCCCAGAAATCTCTGCATCGCTTAGAGAGTTGAGTTATTTATTTCTTTTATAAACCGCCCCCCCCTTCCGCGTTCCCCCCCCCTTCCCGGGTCACCTTTCTAAAACCATAAGGCGGTGCAAAGGGGGGGGGGAAGGAGCGAGAAGTGCACGGGGAGGGGAGGGGCGGGGGGCTGATATATTTTTATTCCTCTAACGCAGACAAGACCACGTCGTCTGTTCTTTTCCCCTCTCGCGCAAGGGAAAGATACACGCGCGCGCGCGCGCGCACACACACACACACCCGAGCGGGTCATTAGCATTCAACACCAATAACCACATCGGCACCACCAACAGCAGCAGCAGCGGCGGCTGGGTGGAAAGCGAGAGCCGGAGAAACACGGCGCTGCAGTCCTGGGCGCTGGGGGATCGGCTCGGCGCCTGGCCTCCTTGGCATGTGGATTCAAACCGGGGAGGGGGGCGCACAGGCAGAAATCCGGGAGGGGGCGGGATGAGAGCAAGCATTCTGGGGCACTAGAGGAGGCCGAAGTGGGGAAGGAAGGAAAGGTGCGATCCTGGCCCCCGCAGAAGGGGCTATTCCCCCACCGTCGCGGTGCGAAAAAGGAAAAAAAAAAATACCGCAGAGAGAAGGTGAAGTTTGACCGTCTCAGCTGCAAAACCCACATTCTCTCCCCCCCACCCCCCTTCCGAGCGCGCACACACACCACCAGAGGCCCAAAGAGAAAGAGGTTTCGAAGGGGGAGGGGAGATAGCCCGCGGTCATTTGCATAGGCTAAATAATTAAAATATATGTGACTAGAAATGCCCATGGCTTAGCAAAAACAAAAATACAAGCAAACAACCCACCAGCCGGGTTGCAGGAGAGATTGGGGGGGAGGGGTACCGTGCCCAGCCCTGGTTGTCATCTGCCCTGGCATGAAAAAAAACCCGGAGGTGCTTGGCGTGGACAAAGAGGTTATTTAAAAAGCAAAACAGGCGTGTGAAACGGAGACGACACCCTCTCACCAACAGGCCAGAAAAAACTCACAAAGTAAGTCCCCCGGAGGATCACAGGCTGGAGGGTTCGGCAAGGCTGAGAAGCTAAGCAGGGCAGAGAGGGACGGGAGAGGAGGAAACCTGTGGTAGTACACCTAGGGAAGGGATAGAGGGCGCTGCAGGGCCCGGGCCCAGCCGCCATCCCTCGTTCTGTGGGAAGTAAGGGAAGGTCTCCATAGGAAGAGACTTTCAAGGGAAGGATTTTGAGCCACTGTGTGAATAAGGGCAGGTAAGCCCACGCTGCATCAAAGGAATCCCGTTTGGAGTTTGATCCTTTTGCCATCACAGTCGGGAGGGTCTGTGGCTCAGGGGTAGAGCATCTGCTTGGAGTGTGGAAGATCCCAGGTTCGACCCCAGGCAACTCCAGTGAAAAGGACCAGGCCGTAGGTGATGTGAAAGACCTCTGCTTGAGACCCAGAAGAGCTGCGGCCAGTCTGAGTAGAAAATGCTGACTTTGATGGAGCAATGATCTGATCTGGTATAAGGCAGCAACTCCATGGGTTCATGAGTTGGGGAGTGCTCCGCGTGGACGTGTACAGCCCACCCTGTTCCAAGGAGTTTGCTCCTGGGTTCTCTGAGCAGGTGTGTGGGTGGTAGGGAGGGCAGCGTGGACACACACTTCTCTCTCCCTTGGCTCCATGGGTTCATGAGTTAGGGAGTGCTCCGTGTGGACATGTACAGCCCACCCGGTTCCAAGGAGTCTGGATGGACCATGATAGGGTACCCCATGGAAATCTCATAATAGACAAAACCACTCACCCCTCAGGTTTCAGTCAGAGAAATACGTCTCTTTCAAAAGCCAAATGGAGCCATTGGCATATCCCTCCCTAGACTGCTTCTATGTACCATCTCTGTGATATCAGTTCCTGTCTCTTCACCACTTCATGGAAAACGAAAGCACTAGATGAAGAGAACAAGCATGACCCTTTCCCCCAGTCTTGCAAGATTCAGCCATGTGATGCGGACCATAGGGAGCAGGAGATAAGGGGAGGCCCCAGGCCCGTAGCTGCAGCGGGGCCTCCTGGGACCTGGCCCCCTGACTTTCTGCCAAGCCTCCCCCAACTTCCTAGGCAGCTCCGGCCCCCCTACTCTCTGGGCTGCTTGGAGCACTCATTGCTGCCACTGCCGCTTCCTTTTCCCCACCTGCCAGCAGCTGCACAACTTGCCATCAGGCCAACTTTCCCAGGCGCTTGTTGGATTTTCTCAGGAATTCCTTCGATGGCCAACTGATTTTCTGGAGGGTTTGGTTGTACCACGCACACCCGCCTCAGGCAGCCTCTGTTTTCACTACCTGTGGACAAGCAGCGAAAGCTGGGTACTTCCTCCTCCCCTGAGGGGGGTGGCATGGAGGGAGACCCCCCTCGGCTTTCTTCCACAGCAAAAAGGGTGGCGTGACCTGGCGGCTGCCTGAGCAGCACACATGTGGAGGGGGGGTTGCAGTCCCTGGGGCCCGGCCGGCCTCTCCAGCACTCTCCCTCACATACTCCTTCCCCGGGCTCTGAGCAGCTGTTCCCTAATGGCTTGTGAGCGATGGCCAATGGCTACAGCAGCTTGTAGCAGCAAGACCCAAGCGTCTTGGGGAAAGACAGAGGCGGGCTGGAGCCAAAAGGCTGCACCGCTCCAGGACCTCTTTCGGTGCCCCACGGGGAAAGTTGGGTGGAGAAGTGCACGAGAGACAACTGCAGAGGGAAGGGAGAGCCGGGTGGCCGGAAACAGGCAAGGGGGGGTGCCAGAGAGAGGGGGGGATGCTGGCTGCATTGGAGACCTGGGGAGGGGACTTGAGGGAGGGGGGTGAACAGGAGAAATAACTAAATTATCTAAATTGGCTAAGTGCCCCTCGAAAAAGTTAAATGCCCCCTGACTTAGAAATTCATGGCCATGAGCCTGGGATGCCCTGCCACACCTCAAGTCCTGCGTGGTTTTCGGTTTAGGCATCTGAACGTTATGGGGGAAACGCCATGGCCCAGCATCACTGGCTGTTTGGACGTGGGGTGGGAAGCGCTGCTTCCTGGCTCCAGTTAAGCTGATCATGTGGGCTAGGGAACCCCCCTCCCCAAGGGCAGCACCTCCTTTGAAGGTCACCTTTGCTGCACCCCCTTGAACTGCCTCCACTCTTCTTCCTGATGCCCCAGGGCCTGGAAGGCTGCTGCCCTTAGAAGAATTTCCTGAGGCGAGCTGGACCTGAGTGCCTCTTGTGGTCTCCCTTGGCTCTTGCATCCCCCCCCCCTCTCTTCCTCCTCTGTGGGGCAGCTCACAAACAATTCCTGATGGCTCCTGCCACCTTTCAGCCTTGTGATTCGTAACTGGTAAGTAATTCCTTATGATTAATAGATCAGCAGGGAAAGGGCCCTTCTCTCTCTCTCATTTTTGGTCTCAGACTGCAATTTGTTCCTTTAAAGCCTGTGCCTGCTCAAGAACCACACTCCTCGGCTGAGGGATTGATTCTAATCTCTTAAACCGAGGCAGGGCCCTGTATACTAGAGATGCCCAAAGCTCCAATATTAGCATTTTGAAATGGAGAGAAGGGCAGACCGCTCTTGCTTTCTGCTTCAGATTTCACCGCTGAACAATACAAGTGTGCTTGAAAAGGGGGGCAAGGGCCTGCTGCAGGATGTGCATCCCACTGCAGTATGGTAACTTGTAAGGCAATAGTTCAGTGCAGGAAAGGATGTTGGGGGAGTTCTCTCTCTCTCTCTCTCTCTCTCTCTCTCTCGCAGATAGGCTGATAGTTTGCTCCTTCTAGCAAATTCAAAGATTGCTGCTTTAAATATTGGTCACAAAAAGGCCCGCAACTAGGAACAGCCACATATTTTGGTTCTGGACTTTGAATGCACCCATTGGGAGACCTGATAAGGATGCAGTACAGGACAATCTGGGGGAGGAGTCATTTTACCTACATGGTCCTCCCCTGTTCCTCTCTCCAGCTCACACCTGTCTTCCCCAACTCTCTCAAGGGGTGGGCATGGCGTAATATGATGGTTACAGTGTCAGACCTGGGACCCTAAAGTTCAAATCCTTTGATCTGCTGTGGAAGCCCGCTAGATAACCCTGGGCCATCACAACGTCTCAGGTTTGTGGTTGTGAGGATTGAATCGAGGAGGGGTTTGGTGAAAAGCCAATTCAAGAGAGAAAAGTAGGATATTTTAAATAAATAAAAGTGTGATATAAAAATAAATAAATAAACATCCTGAAATCCTCCTATCCACTGCTCTGGAGGGACCAGGCCTCCCTCTGTCCAGTCCCTCCACTAGGGCTGCCAGCTCTGGGTTGAGAAACACCTGGAGATTTGGGGGGGGGGCACCTGGGAAGTGTGGGGTTTGGGGAAGAAGGGAGAGATCTCAGCAGCAGGGTGTAATTCCATAGAGTCCATCCTCTTCCGAAGCAGCCATTTCCTCCAGGCAAACTGATCTCTGCCGCCTGGAGATCAGTTCTAACTCAGGCCCCACCCGGAGCTTGGCAGTCCTACCCTCCGCGCATCCACTTGCTGAGCCACGGGTCTTGAAGAACTCTCCATTTCAAGGTGGGGGTGGGTGGGAGCTGTTTGCACAAGAACCCCTTGCCTTGTCCTCGGATGCAGCCCTCTCTGGAGTGGAGGAGGTGGCTCCTTCTGTGCCTCCCAGCTGCCCGGATCCTCCCCCCCCCAACTCCTCCTCCACAGCATAGAGCTTCTGCTGCACCATTCAGAGAATTAGGGTCGGGAAGTTTCGGCAGAGAGGCATGAAGTGGGGGTGTGCGTGTGTTTTGGCCGAGGCCTTCTAGCAGCAGCGGGAAAGCAGGACGGCTCAGAGGAACAAAGAAACCCCTGCTCTATTCATGACGTTCGACTTTTGCTGGCAGGGAACAAGGGAATGTGGAAGAAAGGGAGAAAAAATAGATGCGAGAGAACGAAAATGTCCAGCGCCAGAGTTCCAGCTGCCTTTAATGAGAGAGATCTGTTCTCACTTTGGGGGAGGAAGTGGGGGCTGAAAGGAGAGAGCCGGGGAGGGGGAAGGGGGACTCCTGGGTTCTCTGAGCGGGTGTGTGGGTGGTAGGGAGGGCAGCGTGGACACACACCTGCAGGAAACCCAAAAACGCCTGGGTTCTCAGAAGCTTACTCCCCAGGGAAGAACATTTGGGGAGGGCCCAAGAGGCACATAGGAAGCATTACATCAGGATGAAAAAAACACACGAATGTTGTAGATAATATCCATTAATAGAAGGCTGCAAGAGAATAGAGTCTTTTACGTCGTAAATCCAATTTCGAGTGAATTGGCAGGAAAAATTCATGAGCAGGAAACTAGATTTCTGCTCACATTTGCTCACCAATCTTTCCCAGAAATCCCCTGTGGATTTTCTTCATTCTCACGTAACTTTTTTTTGATAGGCGTCCCTTCCCTTGTGAGTATTCCTTTGCAGGGGAAATGTTACATCAGACTCACTGAGGAGAGCCGGGTAGGATTTAGAGGTTAAATGCAGCGGGATGGTGGGGGTGTAGGGGAAGAATGCAACGTTTCATTAGACAGAAAGTTGGTGGTAGTTCAAAACATGGGTTGCTGCTCGCTTATCCTCTGCAAAACAGATCCTGTAGGTTTTCATATTGTTTCCAAACCTACGATGCCAATTTGACCAGAGGCAACAAGGGAACAAAACAAATGTGCATATAGAAAATGAAAATTAAGCATCCCTCAAACTCTCTTGAAACTGTTTCTCTCCAGTCTTCGCGCTGGCAGTCAAGTGTCCTGTGTATATTTCACATGAATCCATGACAGTTGCCTAATAATGAGTCAGACCCTCGGTCCATCGAGGTCAGCGTTGTCTGCTCTGACGGGCAGCAGCCCTCCAGCGTCCCCTGGGGGAGGTCTTTCACATCAGCTGCTACCTGATCCTTTTTAGCTGGAGATGCCGGGGACTGAATCAGCGAACTTCTTTATGCAAAGCAAATGCTCAGCCACTGAGCCAGAAAGAACTAACCCACAAGACCGTCTGATGCTGCAGGGTGAGCAGATTAGTGCACTTCTATAAAGGCACACATAACAACCGGTTGAACACATACCTCCTGTGATAAATATCTACTGCTAAAATAGGCTGTAACAATTTTCCACTAGAAAAAAAAACCCACTAAGAGAAGTGAACATTGATATAGAGACACACATACATTACCTAAACATTTCCAGGTGTGCGTGTTCCTGGCAAAACACCTCCCAGGCCTTCGGATGAAAATTGCCTGGGTAGATCAGACCATCATCCATTTAGTCCTAAATTCTATTTCCATTGACAACTCACCGGTCATGAAGGCCGCCTTCTTTTTGTCTACAGCATCTGTTATTCTGAAATATACTGCCTTGGTATATGGAGGCTCCACCCTGACCTGGATGATGGCCCAGGGTAATCCACTCTTGTCAGATCCTGAAAGCTGAGCAGGGTCAGTCCTGGTTTGTACTTGGATGGGAGACCCCCCAAGGAAGTTCAGGGTTGCTGTGCAGAGGCCCACAATGGCAAACCACCTGGCCATCACTTGTCTTGAAAACCCTACAGGGTTGCCATATTCAGCTGTGACCTGATGGCATTTCCCACCACCATACAGAAAACCAGCTGCTGACAGGTGGTAACGAATGGCAAAGGGACAAGACTTGAAAGTCTCCCCCTTCACTTCTTTACCTTTTTAAAAAGCCATCACTGATATTGGCCATCACCACTACTTGGGGGAGTGGGGTAAATTTCATGAGTGAGGTCTGGGCTGCTATTTGTCCCTCCCAAACGTATTGCCAAGAACTTTAACTGGATGACCTTGAGAGCTTATAAAACTCAGCCATATCCCCCCCCCCTCTTAGTCATCTTTTTCTCCCCTAAATTAAAAGGCCCGAAAATGAGATCATAAGAAATACCTTGCAGGAACAAGCCGCTCTCTACACACAGGAGGTAGAAATGCAAAGGAAATGCTGGGGGGCCCCCCATCTCCAGACCCAGCAAGAGAGCTGGCAGGGGAGGGGCAGCATTTCCTTTTTGCCCAAAGGGACGTCATGATGCCACACTCTTCCTGGAGCCCCTCCTCACTCAGAGACCATTAAGCTCACCACAACCACAGCCAAATCAACTAACAGCAACAAAGCAGCAGCCCAAAGCAAAGGTGGAGTTCAGAAAAAAAGAAAAGTTCTGATGCCTGGGCTCTCTTATGGAACAAACGCTACAAAGTCCTCTGGATGGGCTTCATCCCTTCTATAGAGACCCCCCTTAGGTTCCTCCCCCTGCCCAGAAACTCCTGCTTCCAAACTGACCAGAATGATTCGCTGCATCCCACCATAAAGAAGAGTCAGATTCATGGTCCATCCAGTCCAGCATCTTATCTCACACAGTGGCCAACAAGTTCCTCTGGACGGCCAACAACAGGGCATAGAGGCTGAGGCTTTCCCCTGATGTTGGCTCCTGACACTGGTATTCAGGGGTTCTGAATGCGGAGGTCAGTCACCATGGCTAGTAGCCACTAATAGACCTCTCCTCCATGAATCTGTCCCATGAATTCCCTTTTAAAGGTGTCTATGTCTGTGGCTATATCCTCTGGCAGAGAATTCCACGTTTTAGTTACTCATTGTATAAAGCAGTATTCCCTTTTGTTTGTCCTTAATCTACTTTCCATCAGCTTCATTTGATGCCATCAGGTTAGTATTCTGGAATCCGGCAAAAAAGTTCTGTCTGTCCACTGTACCTCCAGTCTGTCCACCTTAGCCCTGAAATCCTTGGTGCTTAATTTAAAAAAACAGAGAGAGAAAGAGATACTGAGGCACAAGCTGTGCTGTTGTTCCTGGAAGCCTCCCTTCTCAAAGACAGCCTGCTTGGAGTTACGGAGAAAACATTCTGTACATGTTCAGAGGCACTTTTCATGATTTCTCACTATTCCTAGACAGACCATACCTGGTATTGAAAACCGGTTGCAGGGCAGAGGTCTGGTGTTCCTCCTTTCCTCACTAATTCGAGACCCCCTCCTGCCATATGAATTTGCCCGTACTCTCAGGCACAGTTCTGTGCTCCTTGGTCTTCGTCAGAGGTGAGATGGGTGTGGGACCACCATCTCTGGACTGGGAAATTCCTGGAGATTTGGGGGCGGAGCTCAGGAAGTGTGGAGTTTGGGGAGGGGGAGGAGTTCCGTGGGGACAGGATGCCCTAGAGTCCATTCTCCATTTTCTACAGGGGAACTATATTATATTATATAGTCTTTATATTTATACAGTCTCCTCCCGTGAGCTCTCATTTTTTATATACAACCACCTGGAGGTTGGCAACCTAGATGGGTGAGTGTGCAGGACCTCTGTGGCTCTGGGAGTGCCTAGCCTGAGAAGCCCACCTTGCTTCCTCGTTCCACGCCTTCCGGCATCTTGCAAAGACGTTTCCGTTCCAGAAGGTAGAATATTACATTATAGTCTGAGGATGCTGTTTTAGATCTTCTGCTGGCTTCATTGCGGAAGTCTGCCTTTTAAAAACTGCTGCTTGGTTTTATTATACTGTTATTTTGGTATTATTTGGTTTCATGTACAGCTAAGCAGGGTCAGCTCCGGTGGTTAGTATTTGGATGGGAGACTGCCAAGGAAATCCAGGGCCGCAACATAACGGGCAGGCGATGGCAAACCACCTCTTGATGTCTCTTGCATTGAAAACCCTACGTGGTAGCCATAAATTGGCCGTGTTACTTGATGGCACTTTCTGCCACCACATGTACAGTTTATTGGGTGCCATGGCTGTTATATAACAGAGGATAAATATTTTAAATAGAGAAATAACGGAAGCTATAGTGCCATCATAAGCAGGTATAGCCTTCTAAATCCACTGCAGTCAGTGGGCTTAGACAGGGGTAAGTCTGCTTATGACGGCAGTGATAAGCCCTTGGATTCCTGGAACCCGGACTTCTCTGCTTGGGTTCTCGTTCCTCCCCCCCAACATCCTGTGCCCTAATCTATGAGACTCCCCCCCGCCCCGCTGCCAGCAGGAGCCAGTGTTTCATTATGGTTAGAGTACTGGATTAGGATCTGAGAGGCCTGAGTTCAATTCCCTGCTCTGTCTTGAAGCATTGGCAGGTGACCTTGGGGCAGTCACACTCTCTCAGCCTGGCCTACCTCACAGGGTTGTTGTGTGGTTAAAACTGAGGATGGGCACGCAGTATGGAGGAAAGGTGGGCGTGTTTTTTAAAGGAAGAAAAAAGGACATGGAGTATAGAATCTCCCCCCACTGAAAATACAACGCCATCCCCTTTCCTCCCTCCCTGCCCAGCACAGCAGCAGTTTCTGCAATGGTTTAGTTGTGGAAAGTGGAAAGATGAGCAATTATTTTTATTGCCCCTGTATGAGTCGGGAAACGGTACCATCTGGCCTTGGGGGTCTCTGTGGTGGAGAAGGGGGAAGAGGATGATTCATTAATTCCCCCCCAACCCCCAACCGTGCTGGTTGCCATTGGCAGTCGCTGCCTGGCAAAATTCATGTCTCCCTGCTTTTTAAACACTTTGTTAATTGCTTTTTCGGATACGCTCCGCTCCGCACGAATGAGACCAGAATAACTATTATGCCCTGGGAAGTAGGATTCCTGAGTTCTCTGGGAGCGATGAGAACCCTGTAAGTTATAATGGGGGGGGGGGGCTGGCCGGCCATTCTAGAGGCTGTGGTCTAGTGGACTGAGCATAGAGGGACTGGATACCAGAGTGCCTGATCCTCTGGTGGCTTGGAGAAGTCAGAGAAAGGGAGGATCCCTTGGCTATGCATTGAGGCGAGGCAATGAGACTGGCATCTATTGAATGTGTGTGGCGGGGAGGGGGGGTTCGGCCTGTGGCTCTGGGGCGGGGGCTCCCCTGTGCCTTGTCTCCTTCCTCTTGTAAAGCACTAGAAAAGGGGATGGGCTTTCTTTCCCCAGCATTGGGGGCCAAACAAAAAACATGCCATGAACAAGGGAGCCGTTGCTACTAGGCACACTTCAGATGCACATCATTATCATGCTGCATGTGTGGACGTGGCAGCTCTCAGAGTGCAGCTGAGGGGGACGTGGCACATTCCCTATGCTAATCTCCAAAATGCAAAAGCAGCCATAGGCTGCTCGCTTGGATGGGTGGGCAGGGGTGTGTGTGCTGTTCCCATCTCTGACACCCCAGAGAAAAGTAGGACAGGGCTTGCTTTGAATGGGAAATATCTTTGTTGAAGTGGAAATGTTGTATTTCCAAATCTGTGATCTGCTTACTTTTAACAGCCTTTTTAGAAATCCCCCCCCCCTTTTAAATGAAACCTGTGTTCTAACAGGTTGTGTACGAGGGATAAAAAACTCCCCTTGATTTACTTTTTGCTCTAGAGGATACACAGTTTAACCTAAATGCAGACCAAACCTACTTCTGCTTCGACTAGCCGCAGGCCTCATTATCACAAGGAACACTCCAAGATGTTCTTCCTGGCTGAAACACCAGATGGGTACCCAAGCAGGCAGTGGCGAAGAAGGAAATGCAAATAACCAAGGGTTTGGTTTAACCCAGCTCTCTGAACTTCAACCATTTGGGAATTCACCACTGTAGGGAAATGCCTCAAGCTAAAGCCGCCTGTTACGAAACAGCTACCATCCTGTGGCAACTGGAGAAGCATTTGCCAAAGCTGGAGTGTTACATGCAGCACTTACTCCAGATGCCTGGTCTATAGCCGCTGTGCTAGAAAGAAGCAGATCTCAGACACTGTCCTGTTCTTCCCAGGCAGTCAAGACTCTGGATGTTTAGAGGGTGTCCTACATTTAAAATGTCTCCTAAACGCTTCCCAACTGATGGGATGCCGTGTCCACCTGTGGATGATGCTAGTTTAAAATACCAGTGTGAACTGGAAGGGTTGGAGACAGACAAGGCATCAATTCTGAGGTTGCAGTGCCCCCTTTTGCCCAACGTGGAGATGACAGATGAAGAAAAGTAAAATTACTGTTTAATGGAGGGGGGAAGGAGAAAGAAAGAAAGAAAGAAAGAAAGAAAGAAAGAAAGAAAGAAAGAAAGAAAGAAAGAAAGAAAGAAAGAAAGAAAGAAAGAAGTGTATTAGTGTTGCATACCAAGTAAAGGCCGTTTTACACGAGAAACTCCTGTGCAGGAGTCACTCTGTGAAACAATGTCTGGTATTCCTGTGTAGATTGTCATTCATGATGATCCTAAATGTGCTATTTTCAGAATGCACACCTGCTGGGAAGCCATGACTGGATGACGCTTCCTGCTACACAAAGGTATTTTGTGCATGAAGTACCGTTTGATGTGACCATCAACACCCCAGAGTCATGCAAAGTCCTACCCAAAAGGGAGTTCAGCACAGGAATGTCTTCATGCATGGCCCTAAAAAGATGTGCAGTTCACTCTGAACGTTAAGACCAAAAGCCCTGGCTTCTAGCTGCACAGTGGACTGCCTAAGCAATTTTCCTGGCTGCAGTGTGCGGGCTTTGCTCTTAATGGTTCACACACAAACTGGACTTCCCCCTCCTCTGCTCCCCTCTTAGGCCTGTGGAGGTCTACCCTGCTGCACTGCAGGCTCTTCTTGCACTTGAGGAGTGGAGGAAAGATCAAGAATCAGTGAGCTTGGAGGGGCTGCACAAAACTTAGTGGCTGACCCTTAGTCAAAACTTTAGGGCTGCAGGATGGGAAATTCCTGGAGATTTGGGGGTGGAGCCTGGGGAGGGTGGGGGTTGGGGAGAGACCTCAGTGGAAGAGTTGCCAACCTTCAGGTGGGGCCTGGAGATTTCATGGTACAACAAATGATCTCCACCAGATGACGTAGATCAGCTCCCCTGGAGAAAATGACTACTTGGGAGAGTGCATTCTCTGGTATTATATACCCCACTGCCTCCATACTCCACCTCCAAACCTCTAGGAGTTTTCCAAGTTGGAGTTGGTGACCCTACACAGAAACCACCTTCCAAAGCAGCCATTTTCTTAGGGGAGCTGATCTCTGTTGTCTGGAGATCAGCTGTAATTCTGGGAGATCTCCAAGCCCCACCTGGAGGCTGGCAACACTCAGGTACAAGGAGGAACCCATTCCAGCACTGCAGACCTGAATGCCAGCAAGATCACAGGAGCAGCCGGATTAGAATGACAGCAGCATAACCAGAGGTCATTTCGGGGGGGATCGCAGGGGATTGCAGTTCCCCTGGGTGAGGTATGGGGGCAGGGCACAGGACCAAGCCCCGCCCCCTGCTTCGGGCTGCCCCGCTTCCGGCCCTCATTCAGCCAGGAGGAGGCAGGAGAAGAGGGAGGGTAAGTTGCTTCCTCCCTGCCTCTCCCCACCTCTGCCTGCCTGGGGCCAGGGAGGGCCTTCGCGGGGCTTCCTTGCACTCCCGCTGGCCTTGCAGGTCCACTGCCAGGCCCCTCATGGGGCTCAGCAATGGAGCTGCAAGGCCGGCGGTGGCAGCCGGGATCGTTGGGGGCGGGGTGTGTGGCCTTATGACACACTTCC
The DNA here is from genome assembly GCF_001447785.1 of Gekko japonicus. Classification (NCBI taxonomy): domain Eukaryota; kingdom Metazoa; phylum Chordata; class Lepidosauria; order Squamata; family Gekkonidae; genus Gekko; species Gekko japonicus. The sequence continues at coordinate 802,886 of NW_015168053.1, forward strand.
GGTGATGTCAGGGGGTGTGGCCTTATGACACACTTCCGGTGATGTCAGGGGCTGTGCCATATGCTAATGAGTTATGCTAATGAGTTCCCCTAGCTCTTTTTCTACAAAACGACCCCTGAGCATAACTCTCTTTCCAGTGGGAAAGCGGCACATAATGTTTATTAGGAGAAAGAAAGAGATGCCCATTAAATAAGTGGGTGGCCTCTGCTGCCTGGGCAAGTATCTACCTCGGAGGAAGCCCTAACAAGACTGGAGGCACTTCTTCTGGCCCACTGACCTATCAGAAGAATTTCAACAGGTGCAGCTCTAATTGGCAGATACACAGTTGCAGCTATAGAAAAACTTTCTGCCTGAGTTTTTCTCTAAGGAAATGTATGGATAATAGCTTTAGTGAGGCTCTGAGTGCACACCCCTCCCAAAGACTACCATTCACAGGATTCTGGGGATGAGGCATTGGTGAAAGCAGGCAAGAATTCACAAGGATAAGGTTGGATGTAGCTAGCTTTTTTGGTCAGTCACTCCCAATTACACCCTCCATTCCACATGGCTTTTGTCCATGCAAGTCCCACGATGCCTAGGATGGCTTTTTTCCGGGGGCCAAAGCCCCCCCCCCCTTTTCCACCAATGGGAAAGCTGGCCAGATCCAACCCATGAACTCCTCGCAAAACGTTTCTTCCAGATTTGCAGATGTAACATTAGGGGTGCTGCAGAAAAACATATACTCTACTTTCATCACTGTTAAATTGTGATAATTATACTAGTTTTTAGTTTCCACTGACCCTGACCTGGATATTCCAGGTTAGCCCAATCTCATCAGCTCTCTGAAGCTAAGCAGGTTGGCCGTGGTAAGTGCTTGGATGGGAGACTACCAAGGAAACCGATGTTTTTATGCAGTGAAGGCAACGGCAAACGATGTTTGCTGATATCTTGCCTTGAGAACCCTATGGGTTCACCATAACGTGGCTGCAACTTGATAGCACTTTGCAGACACAAGTTTCCATTGTGAAGATGCCTAGGATGCAACAGTCACACCTGAGTTGCGGGTTCTCCTGAGTTCCCATGCCTGGGGTGCCTGATTCAGATCATGACTGCCAGGAACAGAGGTGATTTACCCGCCCCCCATTTTCATTGCCAAAAGTAGTCCCAGGGGTTCTATTCCCATTGTGTGAAAGAAAGCTGACAAGAAGTAGATTCCTTTGTTGGAGGAAAGTTTTACAGATACCACGGACCACCAAAAAGACAGATAAGTGGGTTCTAGCCGGGGTCATTTCATAGAAAAAGAGGTGCAGGAGCTCATTAGCATGACTTATTTGCATATGCCACACCCCCTGACATCACCAGAAGTGTGTCAGAAGGAAACACCCACCCCTCAGGCGTTACTGGACTGTTTTGGATTGCTAGCTATTGGGGGGGGGGACCTGCAGATCTGTCCTTGCAGAAGAGGGAGAGTTTGTACCTGAATAAAACATGGTACATTTGCCAGATCTAAATTGGGCACCTCACCAAACTGAGGGAAAACCCCAGTTCATGTGTGACCAAGACAAAATTAATACAGGGCAATACAGGTAGTGTGTGTGTGTGTAGGACAGTTACCATTTTGCATTACTCCAAACACAATGCCCCCTTCTGAGCTTTCTGATAGATACCTTAACATGTTCTTCTAGCCTATGCCCCCCTCTCCAACCTGGTGATCTTCCTTTTAAAAACACAATTCCTCCCGACTAAATCAGAACCCTTCCTAGATTCATTTGCCAGAGTCTAAAGCCCTGACTTGGATGGCCCAGTATAGCCTGATCATCTCAGAAACGAAGCAAGGTCAGCCCTGGTTAGTATTTGGATGGGAGACCACTAAGGAAGTTAAAGGTTGTGACGCAGAGGCAGGCAATAGCGAACCACCTCTGAACGTCTCTTGCCTTGAAAACCCCACGGGGTCGCCATAAATCGACTGCGACTTGAGGGCATTTTTAATCACAGGAAGCCTTAGTCGCCTCTCTGAAATATGGCACCGCATCCCTCTCGTCTTTTCCTTGCAGGGCATTTTAAAAATTTAATTCCCCCACCCCACCAAGTTTGCATCATTCCTGCAGAACTGGGGACTCAGAAAAATCTGCAGATCACTAGTGCGGGATCTGGCTGAGCTGAAGCAAGGACTCCTACGCTTTCTGCGATGGGCATGGCCTCCGAGAACACAAGACGCGCAGCTCTCCACCGCCCCCGTATAACTCCACTCTCAAACCCGTTTTAATAGGAGGCCGAAGTACTGCGATCATTTCTCCACAATGTTTATGTGCACGTGCGATTTTTGTTTGCAGGAAACTTTGGATCTTCCTACACCAGACGCTTCGGCAAGCTCTGATCTCCCCCACTGACCGTAGCGAGCCAAGCTCCTCCACGCTTTTTCCATTCATATCCCCGACCCCTCCCTTCTCCGCGGCAAACCCGGCCCCACTGTGGGTGTGGAAAACCTCCTCTCTCCCCGCCCCCTTTTGGGGCCTTCCTTCCCAGACATCCTCCTTAGGCTTACGGACACACCGCACAGCTTGATTTGGATCAAAAAGGAGAAAACCAAAATTAAGGATTCCCTCGCACGCTACCCCGTCCATCCACCGGGGATCTGCTCCTTTCCGGACCGCCGCCGTTTCCCACTCTTTCTGCAGATTTCCCACTGGGAAGTTAAAGCAAGCCTCTCTACTAAACGCCCGGAAAACGATGAATATATTCCGCTTCCTAGGAGACATATCTCATCTATTAGCTATAATCATCTTGCTGTTGAAGATCTGGAAGACGAGATCATGTGCTGGTAAGACAGGAGGCTGCTCTGTCTGTTCCCGTTATAGCTTTCCACAGGAATGTAAAATGCCCATTATGCCCTGTGTGAGAATGGTGATCACACACAATGAATGTGTCGAATCGTCTCTAAGCCAATCTGTAATTGACTAATTTACGCTTTGTAATACTGGCTCACTGGCCCCTCCTCCTCCTCTTCCTTTCTTCCCTCCCATTCTCTTGAGTAGTCCTTTAAAGTGATGAGTTGGCTTTAACTTTTTTTTAAGCTGTTGAATTTAAGCAGTTGATTAACTCCACTCCTTCCTTTTTCTAAATATTTGTTTCAGGAACCCAAATTAATGGAATTATCAGATATATCGCTGCTGTGGTTTTTATCCTCACCCCAACTTGGAAATTAATTTTGGGATTTTTTTTTTAAAGTTGGCACTGACAGATTCGAGGGAGACAAGATGTGCTTGGTTATCTATAGAAAAATAAACTCCCCCGGGTTTTAAGAGGCTGGTTGCACAAAAATTATTATTTGCAAAGGCCTTTTCTTTGCTAAATCGTTCCCTTTCAAACTGGGGACCTGTGCAGTCTGATCCTATGCATCCTGACTCAGAAGCATTTATGTGTTTGCTTAATGGAGCTTACTCTTGGGTAAGTGTGCGCAGGATCACAGCCTTACAGGGCCTATCATGTATTCATATACTTAGGACAATGGTGGTAGTTTGAAAAAAAATCTCAAGAGATCAGATTTAAACATTCCTTTTAACATCATCTTGAATGTTTAAATAAAACTGAAGAAACTTTGTTGGAATAAGTTAGGAGTTTATTTTGTATTTAACCGTGCCCACAAGTTGCATTCGGAGACACTGTCTTTTTTTCTTGAAGGCAGAGGCTGGCTTTATTAAAGCCTGTGACTAAGTGTGGGGATAGAACTTTTAGTTGCAGGAAACTTTAAGTGTGGTTATTGTAGGGTGCATTCAGTTTTTACAGCAATACTCTTTAAATAAAAGATATGTGGGTAGTCCAGGCAAGCCTGATCTCGTCAGATCTCGGAAGCTAAGTAGTGTCTGCTCTGGCAAGTACTTGGATGGGAGACCTCCTTGAAATACCAGAGGCAGGGTGGAGGCCAGGCTTTATTCAGCCACCTCTCTAAATATCCTCCAGGCCCCCAGTAGGGGTCAGTCTCCAGAGGTCGCCATGACTTCCAAGTGTACACACATGTACACACATATAAAAAAGTACAAAAATACAAAAAAAATAATAAGATACATTTTATTATTTAAAGGGGGGTGAGTGTGGAGGGGGGGTGAGTGTACGTGCACGGTAGTTGTAACGTGGAAAAAGGGAAGAAAGTGTCCAAAATGGGAATCTAACAGGAAGTTTAATTTTGTCCCTTTGTGGATGAAACTTGTGGAATTTCGTAACAGGCCTCTTGCGGGGAACTGTGTTGTCTCTGTGTAAAGGGATGCGCGAGGATGTGAAAATTACTTTGGGTTGGATAAAGCATTTACTATTCTCAGTCTTCTACATGGTGGAAGATGGAATATTTAGGCTTCACGATTGCTTGAATGATGCCAGTTTCCATACAGAATAAGAGGGTGGGCTGTAGGGAAGCCACCAGACTAATGTCAGTCTGAGCAGGAGACTTCTCCCTGCTGTGCAGAACTGGGAAAGGCCGTGGATTATCTCTTAAAGTAGGCCTCATGATATATTAGCAGTGGATTGTATAAATCCTGATGATGAATCTATCCCAGCTCTGTGTTGTTGTTGTTATTTTTTTTGGGGGGGGGGGATCGTTGAGGACAGATGATTCCTCTGGGCCACTGCCCCCAAGAAGACCTGTTTCACAGATTTTCCCATCTTTCCCTTGTGGTTATGTGTGAATTTCACTGCCCTCTGCTTCTCTATGCAGGGATTTCTGGAAAGAGCCAAGTTCTCTTTGCCATTGTCTTCACCACTCGGTACCTAGATCTATTTACCAACTACATCTCCTTGTACAACACATCCATGAAGGTACAGGCTTGATGCTGGACTGGATAAGTCTGACTCTGACTCGGGACTGGACAGAAAGAGAGTGTGATAGGATAGCGAGGAAGATGCTCAGACAGGAGAGGAGGCCTCATCATCAGAGCTTACTCTTCTAGGCCAAGCTTTGCCTGAATTAACTTGGTGTCACAATTGGTGGCCGGAGAGTATATAGGCAGCCAGTCATATTAATTTATTTGTTTCTTAGCTGTTAGATCAAGAGAAGCTATTATGTTTCCTATCCCATAAACGTTCTTTGGGGTTCTGTACTGAATATATTAATTAACTTTATTAAGAATGATTTGGTATGGACACTTATTGCCATGTCATTTGCAGAGGATAAGAACGCTTAAACGTTTGTAGAAGAGTAAACAAACCTTTGTGTGATACAAAGTACTTCATTATTTGTGGCTTTCTGGCTTCGGAGTAGTTCTGGAGAAGCTGAAAGCTAGCATAATCTTATGCGAATAAAATGTTAGAAGCAAGGCAGTACACTCAAAAGGGTCAATTATTTGACAGCCCCCTAACTCAAGTGGTTAAGACGCTGAACTGCAGGCTGTGGAAGGTCAGTAGTTCAGCGGTTCAAGACCCCAGTGTGCCGCATGACGGAGTGAGCTCCCGTCTCTAGTTCCAGCTCCTGCCAACCTAGCAGTTCGAAAGCAAGAAATTGCAAGTAGATAAATAGGTACCACTTCGGTGGGAAGGTAACAGCGTTCCGTGCGCCTCGGTGTTTAGTCATGCCGGCCACATTACCATGGAAACGTCTTCGGACAGCGCTGGCTCTTCGGCTTTGAAACTGAGATGAGCACCGCAACCCTAGAGTCGGATTCGACTGGCTTTCGAGCAAGGGAACCTTTACCTTTTTAACTTTTAAAGACAGTAAAGAGAGCCAGCGTGGTGTAGTGGTTAAGAGTGGTGGACTCTAATCTGGAGAACTGGGTTCGATTCCGCACTCCTCCACATGAAGCCAGCTGGATGACCCTGGGTCAGTCCTTTCAGAGCTCTCTCAGCCCCCAAAATAAGTCTAGCTCGCCATAACACTAAAAGAGCTAGAACTTTAAGCTGCCAGACAGGATCTCCTGGCTATACTACACACAATGCCATATGATTAGTACTGAAAACTCAGCTGGAATGGGCAGGTGCTTTGCAGTGCTGGGCTAGTAAAGCTGCACCAGTTTAATTGGGGGGTGGGGGGGGTGGAGAGCCTAATTCCTCACAGGCTTTTTGTCCCGGGTCCAGTGCTGCTAGGAAGTGTTTTTTCCCCCTCATTTCCCCACAGCATCATAGTTCATTTGTGCACTTCCCAGGGTTTCCCCAGCTTTTCTCCAATGCTTCCCAAATCTGCTGTGCTGCTAAGGTTCAGAAACAATTACATTAAAACCTGTGGATGGGACAGTTTGTATCTTCTTGGTCCTGCTTATGCAGCAGCCATTTTCTCTGCTCCATCCATTTCCTTCCCCTGCCACTGAGGGGCATTTTGGTTTTTAATAGGCAATTGAATATCATCATGTCTTTATAACAATTTGTGTGTCAGGTTCTCTCAATTCCCAGTTTTCATCTTTAAAAAAGCAAGTCTCTAACTCTTTTTGTTGTGGAGATGTAAGGGGAAAGGTATATCTCTGCAACAAAAGGGGCTAGAAATTTGCTGTTTTTAATGAAAGGTTCATGTCGGAGAACGTGATATAATGATATAACAGTAAATGCAACAATAAAATGATATGCAATTGCCAATTTTTCTTTTGAATGAAAAAGCCCTGGTGGCATGGGGAGGGGGATAGCCCCTGCCAGGCCACTGGGGCAGAGACACCTGCTAAGTGGAAGGCCCATTGCTGCTGCACTGTATCAGCAGCCACAGCAGCAATAGGGAAACAACACAAGACTTGTCCCCCCGTGGAAAATACCCTTGTTATGTGTAAACAGTTTTGGGTGGATGGGAGGTTGGTTAAGCTAAGGGGGGCACTCAAATCTAGAAGACAGAGGTATAAACAAGAACTTGTTTTAGCAGAGGGGCATATTAATCTTGAGGTCAGATTTCCTAGGGAGTCCCAAAATGTGAAGGAATACTTTAGCTAGCTAGTAAGCAGTGGGGGGATGGGTGCATATAGTTTGCTCCTCAGTGATTCCTTTTGATCTGTTTTTGTCTCCTTTAGGTGGTTTACATTGCGTGCTCTTATGCCACAGTGTGGATGATCTATAGCAAATTCAAAGCCACCTACGATGGCAACCATGATACTTTTCGGGTGGAGTTTCTGGTTATTCCCACAGCAGTGTTAGCCTTCCTAGTGAACCATGATTTCACTCCCCTAGAGGTAACAAAGACTTTGTCACTAACAACAAAACCTGACACCTGCTCCCCATCCTACTCCTAAAAATGCTTCTTCGTCTCAACTGGTGACAACATTTCAGCATGCCATCCAAATGACAGGTGCCTCTCAGTATATCTGTCATGCCGGGATATCATGTAAATATAAAAAGATGCCTTATACCAAGTCAGACTTTTGTTCTATTGAGCTCAGTGCTGCCTGTTCTGACAGACAGCTGTTCTCCAAGGTCTCAGACAGAGAAAGGTCTTTCCTGGTACCAGGAACCAGAGACCCTTTAAACATGTTATTTTTCTCATGCTATATCTCTCTTCAAATCTTGGTTGGCCCTAATTAGTACTTGAATGGGAGACCACCAAGGAAGTCCTGGGTTGCTACACAGGGGCAGGCAATGGCAATCTACCTCTGTTCATCTCTTGACTTGGGGCTGCTGTAAGTTGGCCTTGATGCCACTTTCCACCATATCTCCACAGGCTGCTACTTGTTCTGGTTACCTGCATGTTCCCTAGGTGTGTGCTGTCTCTTCTTAGGATTAAAGGCTGGGGTTTAATCTTGGTTTTGAAAATGGTGTTGATTTGTCCAGTTGCCTTTAGGTACTTGTACTGAACTGCATTTATGCAAAATCAGCTCCAAGAGGGGTAGGTGGAGGGAGATTGTGATAAAGCTGGTGTTGTGAAACATCAGAAAGAGCCCTGAAAGCTGGAAAGGAGAGAGGGGGGGGGGGGGGGGGTGGATTGGTTTATTACCGCTCAGTCAACCGTCTTTTAAAAAGGAGAAAGTCTGATAATGGAGGCATAGGGAAAGTCTGTGCTAATGGAGGTGTGGGGCAAGGGAACAACTGGAAAGAGGGACCTCTCAGGATACTTACCCCAGTAGGGGTTGGTGGTACTCTTCAATGAGGCACTAGGATGCTAACAGAGATGGTGAGCCAACAGGTTGCAGGCTGCAGCAGCCCCTTGTGATATTTTCAGGGACAAATTCACATGCAAATGAGCTGGTGCAGAATACCCTAAATCTCTAGAGTATTCATCAAATACATTTTACAATGGTGGATGGCTTAAAGCAAGAGTCAACTTTTCTGCAACAGGATGGAAGGGAGAAATGACACAGAAAGCTCATGCCTATCTTAGGCAGCTTCCATGTGGATGTTTTGCTTTCTCCTCCCTCCCAAACTGGAGTGTGTTGTTGGGGGGGGGGTGGTTTTGCATCCACCTAACACCATCAAGCAATCATCCACCTTCCAGGTTTTCCCTTGCTTTGTTGCAGTTTTCCCCAAATCTCCCTTGGCACGGTGTTTCCAGAAGGATCCCTGTCAAAGTAGTTTTGCCCATGTGGGCAGGACATTACCGATTTTTTTAACTTCCCCACCCACATTGGTTCCAGTTTCCTTTGGTATCCCCTTGCACCTGCTTATTTCCCCCCTCCTATGCAACTTGTGGGATTTTTTCCAGGCTTAAAAAAAAAATCAGTAGTTGCTCTATTGCTACAGCATCATAATACTATAGCAATAGAGCTACTACTTTATTTTAAGCTGGCAAAAAGTGTTCCAGTGTGTGTGTGGGGGGGGAATGGTGGGCACAAGGGGATCCCAAGGAAGCATAGAGAATTCTTCCCAGGTGGATGCTCCATTGCCATTGCAAAAGCCTCTGCTTTCACAGCAGCAATGACTGGAAAAAGGGGAATTGTTGCTGTGTGAATGCCTTCTTAAAAAGCCCAAAAGCAAAAGGCGTGTGGCAGGGGGAAGGTTTGAAATGGGCACAGTGGCACCAGACAAGGGGAGGGGGTTAACTCTTTTTCGTGGCAGGGGGAAGGTTTGAAATGGGCACCAGACAAGGGGAGGGGATTAACTCTTTTCCTTATGTGCCTTTTGCCCAATGTCAGCTCCCCCCCACACTTTTAATTGCCCCTGCTTCTGGTTTGTGGGGCCAGGATGCTGACCTAGATGGATTACTTGTCTGGAGGGAGGGGACGGCAATTGAGCCTGGAAAAACAACACAGGTTGGGAAGAGCTAACCCCCAGTACTGTTTTTAGCCTTTTTAAAAGTGGCAAATCCTAATCACGGCTCTTTATTAAAATGTTTATTTTATAAGCCACACTGAACTTTGGATAAACAGGATATAAATGTTTTTAGAAGTAAAAATGTTTAGACTACCGCTGTGATGGCAGCACATGTTTTTTGGATATTATAAGCTGCCCCTAAATTATGCTTCCTTATCAGAAATATGTTTGCCGATCAAAAACTCTTTCTCTTGTTCACCTCTAGATTCTCTGGACGTTCTCCATCTACCTGGAGTCAGTGGCTATCTTGCCACAACTCTTCATGGTTAGTAAGACGGGTGAGGCAGAGACCATCACAAGTCACTATCTCTTCGCCTTGGGTGTCTACCGCACTCTCTATCTGTTCAACTGGATCTGGCGTTATCAGTTTGAGGGCTTCTTTGACCTAATTGCCATTGTGGCTGGCTTGGTGCAAACTGTACTCTATTGTGATTTCTTCTACCTCTACATTACAAAAGGTACTTTAAAACTAGCATCTCTTCATTTTCTAGGAGATGGGTAGGAGTCAGAATGAGCAGGGATTTGGGGATTGAAGACTTTTAAGTTCTCTGTGAAGCGTGTATGTGTGTGTGTAGTTGCTGAAAATCAGAAATGTTATCTTGAGATGCAGCTAATTTAAAGGTCACTAGAGGGCACTCTACAGCAGGTCGAACCGGAAGTTCTTTTGTGGGCATATACCTCTTAATTAACTTGTGAGTACTTTCATGAGAATACTTTTGGAATAAGCAGTCTATAAAATTAAATTTTAAAATACTCATTGTATGGTGGCAACATATTAATTAGCAGTTCAGTTATCTTCCTCCCTGAGACAAGGAAAAACGGTTTCAGATAAATAACTTGAACAGTCCAAAGTGTACCTTATAAGAATTTATTCCTGTGGAATTTAATAGCAGTCTTGTCATTAGGCACAATGAAACTGCTGTTTCAGAACACTGGGGGGGGGAGACCATTAAAGAGCAACAAACTCTCAATTATGTAGTTATATTAATATATTTTTACCATTGTAGTGGAGTCATTTGGATTTTCTGCCCTACTTAGGCATCAAAATTTCTTGATTAAATATTAAAGTCTGTGTCTGCTTTTTTGAAGTCTAAAATGTTTATATTTGGTGTATATACATATTTGAAAGTAAAGGTACAATTTGCAGATATGACCAGGTATTTTGTGGTGCCTGGTATAAAGCTCTTGCTTAATAGATTTTTGTTCTCAGAGGCAGTTTAATTTCAGTAGTGGGCAAGGTTCCTACCAACCTCCCTAAAATGTTCATATATGCTTTTTCTTTCTCCTTCAGTTCTAAAGGGCAAGAAACTGAGTTTGCCAGCATAGTACTGAGACCACGACAAAATCCTTTGATCGAGGAAGAGGATGAAGGGAATCATCACAGGAAGTTAAAAACATGCAGTTCTGATTTTTTAAAAACAATGAACCACCATGTTAGTCACATGCTGGTCTGTTCTTGACCGTGAACTTTTATCTAAGGGAGTGTGATTTGGGACAAAACAATGATGGTCCTTTTGTTCAAGAGACTGATACAGATGGGGGTGAGACGGGATATGAATTTAGTGTATAGATTTCTCAAAACTTTTTGATCATTCTGTTCCTCCCTTTCTGTTGCTCTTGGCTCTTCTTATTTTGTTGATGAACCAGCACAGGTAGGAAATACACTTTTTTCTTTTCTTTTTAAAGAAAACTGGGCATCTTCTCTCACTTTGGATTCATGTTTTGGATCTTATGCTGACAACGGCTAAGAAATCTTTTTCTTTTTGCAAGGGGCCTAATGCTATTTGAATAACCAGCTGGAAACACAAATTTGATCTCAGATTCCTTCAGGCAGTGGTTTTTGGAGTCTCACTTTCTTAAAAGAGTAGTTGGACAAGTGAAGATCTGCTCCTTTAAGCATTGTCTCTTAATCCTGAATCCTGTACATTTGATGATTATTTCCTCATCCACTTGAAATAGAAAAATAAACAAACTACCCCCTTCTCCACTAATTAGTGCCTTTGTGGGAGGGATGGGAATTTAAATAAAAATAATTTTTTGTTGCCTGCTTGTATTGTCATCTTTGTGCTTCTCTGTTCAGTGTGGTTGTTTGTATTTCCCATGCTAATCTTTCATACTGTGGTTGTTTTGATTTCGATTAGAATTGTGTCTGCGTTTCATTTGTGACTTCTTTTACATGAGATGCTTGTGTTGAGACAGTAAACATTTTCTGTGGCTGCCACAGTTATGTGATTCTGACACCACCTGACAGCAACATTATGTCTTAGCAAATAATACATTTGTGTGTGTTTTTACATGACACTAAAAAGCCTGTCCAAGAGCAAGTCATGTCATCTGTGGGTGTTGCCCATGTGAGATGGAATATGGAATATACTGAAAAGAAACACTTTCTAGGCTACCGATTTATGGCACAATCCTATTTGTAGTCACTTGAAAACAAATCACACTGAATTCAGTTAGGTTTACTTCCTATTTAACAGTGCACAGGTTTATAGCATGAACCATTACAAGTCTCATGTGTAAAAACACTTTAGGAAATAATTAGAATTATTCATGGTAAAGGAAATCTTACTGATTAATATCAAACTCAAGGCAACATATTAACCCTGTGTCATGGGTGTTGCTTGGAAGCAGAATGCATGCCTAAACATTAAGGGGAATCAAGAGAAGAAGTTGTGTCTGCAAAGTCAGTCCAAACTAATGCATCTTAGCTAGTAGGAGTGAAACAGATAGGAATTACCAGTCCTCTAAAAAAATCAGTTGAACCAATAGAATAGTATAATTGTTTTTCTTTTCGATAAGTCAAGCATTTCCTTTTTTTAATTTTGGTTTCTGGTCCTGATCTATCTGTAGTCCAAAATGTCCCTAGATACACATTCTCAAGAGAACCAGTTTGGGGTAGTGGTTAAGAGCAGCAGACTCTACTCTGGAGAACCAGGTTTGATTCCTCCACATGCAACCAGCTGGGTGACCCTGGGTTAGTCACAATTCTCTCAGAGCTCTCTCAGCCCCACCTACCTCACAGGGTGTCTGTTGTGGGGAGAGGAAGGGAAAGGAAATTGTAAGATGCTCTGAGTGAAGGGCAGGGTATAAATCCAACTCTTCTTCAACTGTATTAAAAGATGCATTTTGCCAGTTCAGTGAGGCTCAGATCACAACACAAGTGGGGATATGTATCAACATACAAATCTTTACTTGCAAAATATGCAGAAGGCTGCTTGCATGTGAACAGCCTCTCTCACTGGAGAGGGTGAGGATGAGTTAAGACATCAAATGTGGTCCCTCAGGTTTTCTTTCAAACTACAAAGGCACAAAAGTATTGTAAAAAAAAGAAAAGCTGGGCTACTAATTTTATAGAGAATCTCCAAGGCTTTGGTTTTAGTTATATGTGGCTTATTGTAGGAGGGTATACTGACAGGGTTAGAGTTTATTTCAAACATTTGTTCAGCAGCATTTCTGTATATAATGATTAAAAATATATTGTTTTCCAACTGTTTGGCTATGAAAGTTAAGCACTTGCTATGAAAAGCTGAATGTTTTTCAGCTATCATTAATGGGTAATTTGACACTGTAGGGTGGTTCGCATGTCTAAGCTAGCCATTTATTTTGTCTAAGAGACTGCATAGAGAAATATCTGTGTGGAATTGGATGGGTGATGTAGCCTGTGGCAATGAGACTGCATAGAGAAATATCTGTGTGGATGGGTGATGTAGCCTGTGGCAGTCACCAACTAGCAAAAATGCCACCATGATTGTGGTAAAACCCATGCATATAGCCTGCTCTATGCTTAAATTTTTCCACACAATCCCATATATAGGAAGAATTTCTTAAAAGAAATAAGCATCTGTCTTATATGAGTGTATCAATCCAGTAAGAGAAGGAGTATACCTGGACTCCTCAGCAGAAGCCTGGCTGTTTTTTCCTTGACTGAGGTAAGCAGCAGTTGCTGACAGCTGACTGCTTTTCCTGGCACTATTATGGATGGATGTCCTGGCCTGTTAGCCTGCAAAACTCTATACTGCTGTTTTCAGCTGAGATAACACAGCATGGTACTGTGGCAATTGCACACATGTATTTCTTAGTTCTCTTCTCAGGCTGTAAGGTCTCTGTGCATCTATCTGGACTGCTTGTGCTGGTTTTAAAGGGATGTATCTGGTATATGCTGCAACATTTGAGTAAGAGCTTGGACAAGTTGAGCAGGAAGTGAGTGACCACCCCTGACTTTGCAAAGCCGAGCCATGTTATTTAGCATGTGGGCTGGCTCTTGTCTTTTCTCTTCCTCTCCCTCTTAGAATGATCCTGGGCATCACTCTTGTTTATTTCTTGTTCCTCTAACTTTCATACTGTTTTTAGCAGTGGCAAGTTTATATATTAGAAATTATGAATGTTCTGATAAAGCAATGGATTTTCTCTCTCTCTCTCTCTTTATTCACTGCATGAATAAATAATTGCCTAGGCATCAGAATTCATTAAGGTCAGTCGGTTGGGCACAGGAGTGGATGGGTAAGAGGCAGTACCCACGTTCTCAGGGTACCCCACATTGCTGGGAAACGAGGTGGTGGTGGTGGAAGAGGAAAGGGTGGTCAATGCAACAGATCCTTCATCCAAAGACCGCTTGTAGGGAATAGGTGGCTCAGCCCAGAGGTTTTTCAGAGCAAGGCAGGCCAGGTACACCTGGAGGGAGAAGAGGAGGTGGGTCAGGCACTGTATTTAACTACACAAAAGGTTGACCACCACCCCTGCTGATAAACTTCAGGGTTCAGGAACATAAATTAATAAGAGGGTTGAGTATGGGCTAATTGGCAAGAATATTAATGCTGGTTTCTGGAAAAACTGGATTACTGAGAGTTAGTCTTAGATTAATCACTATATTTTGGCATTTAAAAATTATTACCGTGAGGACATCCTGTGAAGTTCTGTGCATAACAGTGCATGGTAAATAGCTAATATTAACTCTTCCAAGAATGTGGTTTGTTTTATAACAAAAGCATTTTCTGTTAGAAACACAAACCATAAATGGATAACATTATTTCTTTAGAAAAAATTAAGCCAAGGTAGAAAAAAGGTTTTTGATTTTATATAGACAATTTCTGGGCATTTTAAAAAAAGTTTTCAACTAATGATAATGCTTGGGTAAATTGGAAGTCTTTTGTGCTCAAAATAATAATTGGGTAAAATGTGCATTTTCATAAGTGTTGGACAAAAAAGCCATCAAATTCCTGAGATACCATCAACTGATTAGTCAAATGCATTATAACCTTAGAACATAGTTTCACAGGGTAAGCCATGCTGGTCTGTACTAGAAGAGCTAGATTTGAGTCCAGTAGCACCTTAAAGACCAGCAAGATTTTGGGGAGGGGGGGTGAGTTTTCAAGAGTACAAGATTCCTTTATCAGATAACCTTAAAACAGCTATTGTAGCCAGATCAACCCAGCTGCAAGTATGAAAGGGTGTTTAGTTCACTAGTCGCTCTCGTGCAGGAGTCCCCAGCCTTTTTGAGTCTGAGGGTGCCTGCAGAATTGTGACAGGGTGGCATGCACAACCACGAAATGGCTGCCACAGAAGGCTGAGCCAACCACAAAATTGGAGTGAAATTAAGCATAACTCTTCAACATTTCAGGTAGAAGCTCTGCTAAGCAGGATGCCTTTTAAAATTAGCATACTGTTTAAAATATTTTCTTGCATACACACAAAATAAGTAAATGTATGGAGCTAGCTGTCATCTGGCAGTACTGTCTTCATTTTGCAGGCATCTAGCACATGCAAAAGGGAAAGGAAAAATGTTTCTTCAGTGCTGGTGAGAGCTCCTTGTACATGTGCACAGTAAGAGAGAGAATCTGGCCGGATTTTGATAACATAAATGGCTTTTGAAAAGTAAACAAGATTTGATGTAGTGATGTTATTAACTTCTACCTGAATCATAAAAATAGTTTAAAATTGGGAAGATCTTTTTTTTTTTAAGTTTTATTAATTTTTCTATGCTGAAAATTGGGAAGATCTGATGAATTTACCAGAAGTTCAGATTAGGTACATGAAGCATTTTAGCCATGCAGCCCTACTGTGTTTATTCAGAATCAAGTCCCACTGTGTTTTTAGAAGATCACTCTGCTATTTGTATGGGTAAAGTACTTTACATAAAGCCACTGTCAGCATTATATCATAACCAGCCCACTTTCTAAAAACACAGTGGAAGACGTGGTGGCCATGGGCACCAAGTTGGAGACCTCTGCTCTGGTATTTTCCACAAATGTACAGGCTTGTGTAGTTTCCCATAACTGCCACAGTTGCTGATACAGTGCAATGGCATTCGGGCCTCTGAATGGCAGATTTTTCCATGCCCCAAGACTGTTGGCACTGGCAGCAGCCAGTCCCCCCTCCCCCACCTGACCACTCTGGATTTTTAAGGTTTTTTTTTAAATTGTCAAGAGGGCCTGGTGTGATGAAGTCCATGGGGTTGCGAAGAGTCAGACTCGACTGTGTGAATGAACAACAAGAAGTCTTATTACATTATAACAATATGTCTTTCTCTGAATTCCCAGCTTTCATTTTTTTAAAGTACGTATTTAGCACTTTTCTTTGAGAAGATATAAAAGGAAAGACATATCTGTGCAATAAAAAGGATCTACTGAATTATTTTTAAAAAAATGAAAGCTGGGAGTTCAGAGAACCTAACTGATACATAGTTATAACAATATTCAATTGCCAGTTGTTGTTTTTTAAAAGCCACCTTCTGGCAGTGGAGGAATGGCTGCTACAGGGACTAGGGCAGGGTAAAGGTCTGGCATGTGGGTAGGACTGGCAGAAGTCTAGGCTTATCTGTGATCTTTCCAAAAACTTTGCAGCAAACCAGGTGTGGGAAAGATCAAAGAAAAGCTAGGGAAAACCTGAGAGGAGCATGAATGCATCACGATGCTGTGGGAAAAGAGGGAGGTAAACCCTGTTTCCCAAAAGCATTGAAAACAGGCCATACTATCTGAATGGGAAAGGTCTGCATATTAATAGGCAAGGGAGCATAAAGAATTGATTGGAAATTCTGTTCTAGTATATTTTTACGATTTTACAAATATAAAGTGATATGGGGAAGCCAGGTAATGGATTATTTTGTTCTTCAGTAAGAAAATGCTGTGGTTTTTCTGGGAAGCCTGAGAATATTGAACATTAAATAATAAACATTAAATGTAAAAAAAACCCCTGAAAATAAGACAGCCAATTCAATTTTTCTGTTTTTGTCGTTGTTCTTAAATGTACTACAATTGTAACTACCTCTTCCGAAACTGACAGCAAATCTTCCAGTTTCTCATTTGTTATGTAGTGGGTTGCCGCATGGATAAACGACCGACGACAACGTGGTGCATGGCACGCTTTATTTGGTACACAACAAGAACAAGGAACAACCGGCCGGCAGGCCAACTATATACATACCTGGGGACACACCGCTGGTCACCATTGGTGGGTTTGAATCTCCCGCCATGGTTCCCATTGGTTCCCCAGTGGAGGGACTAGGAGCCTAGTCCCTATTGTTCTTCCAGAGCCAAGCTCTGGCTGTTCGCTGGCCCCCGGTGGTGGTCAGCATACACTACAAAACTGTTTAGAATGTTGGAGGCAGGACTCAGGCTAAGCAGCCAGTGGATAGGGAGACCCTCTGAATGACAGATCAGAGAGCGAACTGATTTTGGAGCATGTGGAATGTTCTAGAGAAGTACCACCACCATTCGGCTTTTATTTATAAGGGAGATGATATGAATATGCATGAGACACAATATGTATTATATGCAAGAGAATTCACTTCTGAAGAAGTTTAGGATCGAAACGAAGCCACAAGCCGGAAACTTTGTTAATATATTGTGATTCTCTTATGTATAGAACGTAATTTTCTATGAATTTTAAGCACTTTATTGTTGTATTACACTTGGTGGATATTTTGTATTGTATTTAGTAATTTTCTAATATAGTTTCTAATATAGTCTCAATTGCATTATAGCATCTCTCCGGTTGATTCTCAACTGGGAGGTCTCTCTATACTTATCCAATACCATCGCCACCATTAACAGCCTGCGCGCCACCGATATGACCCAGACTATGACGTTAGCTGACTGTTTGCTTATGTTGGTTGCTTCTAATGCTCCGCTCTACGATCCACACTAGCACTTTATGTCACATTTTATATTTATTGTGATTTTATTCTAGGGTCGCCAGGTCTTACTTTTGTTCCAGCGGGGGAGTCCCGGCCCCTCTCCGGGACATCCTCGACGCTCCGTGCAGTGACGTTACCCGGAATTGATGTCATTGTGTCGGGCAAGTTGGTGGAAGGGTCGCTATCATTTGAGGGGGAAAACATAGACCTCACCTCTGGGTGACATCGCGCCGGGCATGTCCCCACGATACCGGCACTTTGGGGGTGGGGTCCCCCTGGTGACCAGATCCAGGCCAGCAGGTAAGGGGCCTGTCTAGCAAGCAATCCCGCCCCCCAGGAGGGACCTGGCAGCCAGTGTTCCCTCTAAGCTGAGTTAGTGTAAGCTAGCTCACAGTTTTTTAGCCTCCAGCTCACACATTTTTGTCTTAGCTCAGGAAGAATGGCTCCAGAGCAAACTAATTTATGCAGCAGCCCAATCACTTGCTCAAAACTTTAATGCCAATAGCTCACAAAGCAGAATTTTTGCTCACAAGACTCCACGGCTTAGAGGGAACATTGCTGGCAGCCCTATTTTATTAAATTCTATGCTTCATCTGTTCAATACATTCTGAGTAAGCCGCCCTGAGCCTGCTTCAACAGAGGGGGCGGGGTATAAATTAAATAAATAAATCGGGAGAGAACACCTATACACCCTTAGAGCGATCAAAGCATCATAGAATGTGAAGAGTTGGAAGGGACCTTGCAGGTCATCTAGTCCAGCCCCCTGCACTCTGCAGGAGCACAGCCGAAAGAGAGCCCTACAACATCCCCAAAAGATGGTCGTCCAGCCTCCGCTTGAAAGTGTCCAGCGAAGGAGCATCCACCACCTCCCGAGGCAGTCTGTTCCACTGCTCAACCACTCTTAGAATCATAGAATGTTAGAGTCAGAAGGGACCTTGCAGGTCATCTAGTCCAACCCCCGGCACTCTGCAAGAGCACAGCCGAAAGAGAGCCCTACAACATACCCGAAAGATGGTCGTCCAGCCTCTGCTTGAAAGCGTCCAGCGAAGGAGCATCCACCACCGCCCGAGGCAGTCTGTTCCACTGCTCAACCACTCTTAGAATCATAGAAT
>NW_015168053.1:821485-841568 GCF_001447785.1 Gekko japonicus
ATCATTAATGGGTAATTTGACACTGTAGGGTGGTTCGCATGTCTAAGCTAGCCATTTATTTTGTCCAAGAGACTGCATAGAGAAATATCTGTGTGGAATTGGATGGGTGATGTAGCCTGTGGCAATCACCAACTAGCAAAAATGCCACCATGATTGTGGTAAAACCCATGCATATAGCCTGCTCTATGCTTAAATTTTTCCACACAATCCCATATATAGGAAGAATTTCTTAAAAGAAATAAGCATCTGTCTTATATGAGTGTATCAATCCAGTAAGAGAAGGAGTATACCTGGACTCCTCAGCAGAAGCCTGGCTGTTTTTTCCTTGACTGAGGTAAGCAGCAGTTGCTGACAGCTGACTGCTTTTCCTGGCACTATTATGGATGGATGTCCTGGCCTGTTAGCCTGCAAAACTCTATACTGCTGTTTTCAGCTGGGATAACACAGCATGGTACTGTGGCAATTGCACACATGTATTTCTTAGTTCTCTTCTCAGGCTGTAAGGTCTCTGTGCATCTATCTGGACTGCTTGTGCTGGTTTTAAAGGGATGTATCTGGTATATGCTGCAACACTTGAGTAAGAGCTTGGACAAGTTGAGCAGGAAGTGAGTGACCACCCCTGACTTTGCAAAGCCGAGCCATGTTATTTAGCATGTGGGCTGGCTCTTGTCTTTTCTCTTCCTCTCCCTTTTAGAATGATCCTGGGCATCACTCTTGTTTATTTCTTG
The DNA here is from genome assembly GCF_001447785.1 of Gekko japonicus. NCBI lineage: Eukaryota > Metazoa > Chordata > Lepidosauria > Squamata > Gekkonidae > Gekko > Gekko japonicus. Next base: position 822,214 of record NW_015168053.1, read on the forward strand.
TTCCTCTAACTTTCATACTGTTTTTAGCAGTGGCAAGCTTATATATCAGAAATTATGAATGTTCTGATAAAGCAATGGATTTTCTCTCTCTCTCTCTCTTTATTCACTGCATGAATAAATAATTGCCTAGGCATCAGAATTCATTAAGGTCAGTCGGTTGGGCACAGGAGTGGATGGGTAAGAGGCAGTACCCACGTTCTCAGGGTACCCCACATTGCTGGGAAACGAGGTGGTGGTGGTGGAAGAGGAAAGGGTGGTCAATGCAACAGATCCTTCATCCAAAGACCGCTTGTAGGGAATAGGTGGCTCAGCCCAGAGGTTTTTCAGAGCAAGGCAGGCCAGGTACACCTGGAGGGAGAAGAGGAGGTGGGTCAGGCACTGTATTTAACTACACAAAAGGTTGACCACCACCCCTGCTGATAAACTTCAGGGTTCAGGAACATAAATTAATAAGAGAGTTGAGTATGGGCTAATTGGCAAGAATATTAATGCTGGTTTCTGGAAAAACTGGATTACTGAGAGTTAGTCTTAGATTAATCACTATATTTTGGCATTTAAAAATTATTACCGTGAGGACATCCTGTGAAGTTCTGTGCATAACAGTGCATGGTAAATAGCTAATATTAACTCTTCCAAGAATGTGGTTTGTTTTATAACAAAAGCATTTTCTGTTAGAAACACAAACCATAAATGGATAACATTATTTCTTTAGAAAAAATTAAGCCAAGGTAGAAAAAAGGTTTTTGATTTTATATAGACAATTTCTGGGCATTTTAAAAAAAGTTTTCAACTAATGATAATGCTTGGGTAAATTGGAAGTCTTTTGTGCTCAAAATAATAATTGGGTAAAATGTGCATTTTCATAAGTGTTGGACAAAAAAGCCATCAAATTCCTGAGATACCATCAACTGATTAGTCAAATGCATTATAACCTTAGAACATAGTTTCACAGGGTAAGCCATGCTGGTCTGTACTAGAAGAGCTAGATTTGAGTCCAGTAGCACCTTAAAGACCAGCAAGATTTTGGGGAGGGGGGGTGAGTTTTCAAGAGTACAAGATTCCTTTATCAGATAACCTTAAAACAGCTATTGTAGCCAGATCAACCCAGCTGCAAGTATGAAAGGGTGTTTAGTTCACTAGTCGCTCTCGTGCAGGAGTCCCCAGCCTTTTTGAGTCTGAGGGTGCCTGCAGAATTGGGACAGGGTGGCATGCACAACCACGAAATGGCTGCCACAGAAGGCTGAGCCAACCACAAAATTGGAGTGAAATTAAGCATAACTCTTCAACATTTCAGGTAGAAGCTCTGCTAAGCAGGATGCCTTTTAAAATTAGCATATTGTTTAAAATATTTTCTTGCATACACACAAAATAAGTAAATGTATGGAGCTAGCTGTCATCTGGCAGTACTGTCTTCATTTTGCAGGCATCTAGCACATGCAAAAGGGAAAGGAAAAATGTTTCTTCAGTGCTGGTGAGAGCTCCTTGTACATGTGCACAGTAAGAGAGAGAATCTGGCCGGATTTTGATAACATAAATGGCTTTTGAAAAGTAAACAAGATTTGATGTAGTGATGTTATTAACTTCTACCTGAATCATAAAAATAGTTTAAAATTGGGAAGATCTTTTTTTTTTTAAGTTTTATTAATTTTTCTATGCTGAAAATTGGGAAGATCTGATGAATTTACCAGAAGTTCAGATTAGGTACATGAAGCATTTTAGCCATGCAGCCCTACTGTGTTTATTCAGAATCAAGTCCCACTGTGTTTTTAGAAGATCACTCTGCTATTTGTATGGGTAAAGTACTTTACATAAAGCCACTGTCAGCATTATATCATAACCAGCCCACTTTCTAAAAACACAGTGGGCATTTACAAATATAAAGTGATATGGGGAAGCCAGGTAATGGATTATTTTGTTCTTCAGTAAGAAAATGCTGTGGTTTTTCTGGGAAGCCTGAGAATATTGAACATTAAATAATAAACATTAAATGTAAAAAAAACCCCTGAAAATAAGACAGCCAATTCAATTTTTCTGTTTTTGTCGTTGTTCTTAAATGTACTACAATTGTAACTACCTCTTCCGAAACTGACAGCAAATCTTCCAGTTTCTCATTTGTGTTGTAAATAAGACTATGATCAAAGTGTGCCTTCAGCAAATTCAACTTATTTGGCTGCTATGGTAAGTAGAGGGAATTAAATTGCCCTGTGCTTGACTGGAGGTCAGATTAGCTGTTTCAAATTATCCCTGCTAGAGTTAAAATCTTTGTTAACTGCTCAGCCTTCCTGATCTAGTGTACTCAAGCCAATGGGCTGGACCGAGTTCTGAATTGTTCTGGTTTGTTCTGTGCCAGCTTATAAATGAAGGCCTGCAACTGCTCTTATGTGAAGGCTCCTCCTGATTAATTCTGCAGCTTGCTGATGGGAAGTGTGAGTCACCTACTTCCACAAGGAATGAACGAATAAACATGTTCTGAAGGAGCTCACTCCTCAGGCAGCTTCTCAACACACTCTGGAATTGCTGGAAATGTACTGCGGCCTTAAGAGTATGACAGGAAATTGGCAAATCCTCCCTGTTTTCTTTGTGTTTGTGTTCTAAAGAAGCATCTTATTTGTACCTGCACCTGTACCTGCACCAAAAATAGGCTTGTGGTATTGGTCCAATTATTTCAGCAGGGATTAGCAGCACAGACCTAGAAGTTATCTAATCATGTTGACCAAAATTTTATTTATTTTTATTTATTATCAAATTTATACCCCGCCATCCCAGCCAAGGTCTCCAAAATGGGGTCTATGCTTGTCATGATTTCTGCCACTTAGCACACAGGCTAAGTTCTTCAACGTTGTGCATCCTCTCTTGCTGTCTTTTCTGGAAGGCTGAATTAGCATGCAATATATTTCATAATCCTTTAGCCAACATACCTTTAATTTGTAGACACCAGGACCTACCTTTGAGCCCATTTGAAACATGCAACTCACAACTAATTTTTTTAAAAAGTGGTCTTCCTCTCCCTCCCCAGCATTGTGAATGCCATTCCACTGCTTTCATCCTGCATTAAGATGAAAGCTTCATATAAACTAAGAGGTGTACTTCAGTATGTTCTGTAATGTGACATTAGAGACTTAGACACACCATTGGTTCCAGGATTAATTTAGAAGAAGAAGAAGAAGAAAAGATTGGATTTATACCCCGCCCTTCACTTGGAGTCTCAGAGCAGCTTACAAACTCCTTTCCCTTCCCCTCCCCACAACAGACACCCTGTGAGGTGGGTGGGGCTGAGAGAGCTCTGACACAAACTGCTCTTTTTCAAGGACAGCTGTGTCAGAGCTTGTGACTGACCCAAGGTCACATCAGCAGGTGCAAGTGGAGGAATGGGGAATCAAACCCGGTTTTCCCAGATTACAGTCCGCACACTTAACCACTACACCAAACTGGCTCTTTAGAAATTCCCACTGTGCAATCTGAGAGATTTAACATTTTATATTGTCACAGGGGATTCTGGGATCTATCTCTAGGAGGGCATGACACACCAAATACTGTTTTAAAAAATCATACTACTGGTATAGCCTGCCTACCAATTTCCTTAAGCTGTATGGTTAGAAAAGATGTTATCTAGCAACAGGAGTTCCTAAAATATATCCCTTCTAACCAATTAAGATTTTGAGATAAGAAAGATCAGAAAGGAATTTTTGTGTGCGCGTGCACTGCCATATATAACAGGTCAATGTCGAAGACTGAGAAGCTGCTGACCTACATAATCCTATTTTGTGTGTGTGCTTTAAGGCTTTTCTTGAATGAATTTTACTAGCAGCCAATCTGCCTGCTCTGAATATGTGTCTAATTTCCTATTCTAGTCAATGGATTGTTGTTCTGAACTGTCTGTTCAAAATGGTACCAAAACCAACTCTAGACCAGTAATAAGACATTCTTAACTATGCTTTTTGTCTCTCATTTGCTGTGACTAATGTGATAACGTACCCTGCCACTGTGAGTCAATTTGGCAGTCACTCTAAACACAAACTCCAACTCATGTGCAATGACACTGCAATAGGATACTAGTTTAGTCTTGGCTCAGTTTTAGTATTATCTGGGCATGCTACAGAGGATTAGTTTAGCTACTTGTGTAGCATTTCGAACAGATAAGTAATCTTACATAGTAGGGAAAACACTAACCCCTTCTGCCTCCCTTATCTGCTATAGTGACTAGGGTTGGTATGACCTGCTTCATGGAAGAAGTTGGTTTTGTCTCTGGTAAGATGAAGGTGTCATTGCTTCTACTGCAGCTCTGCAGGACTATACCCTTCCTCCATAGCTTTCTCAATAGGTGGTCCCTTTACACTGTAATAAAAAGGGGATACTTGACTGACTCACCCAGCATGGAATGGAGAAAAAGGCAAAGGTGATGCTAGCCCGTGCAGCACTAGCTCCCAGCAGGTAGTGGTGAGTGGACCGGTTCCACTGATGAGCTAGGAAACAGAATCCAACAGACCACAGACCTGTCCAGATGACTGGGAAGAAAATTTTACAGTATCAAACAAGCACTTGAAGGTTCACATAGCATCCTAGAGCATAGCATCCTGAGAGACTGGTAATTTGGAGGGTGGAGTGAATAATGTTCATTCAGTTATCTTAGATTCAAGTGGGTTGGTCTGAAGCAGCAGAACAAAGTTTGAGTCCAGTGGCACCTTTAAGACCAACAAAGTTTTATTCAAGGTATAAGCTTTCGTGTGCATACAGACTTTTTCAATGTATCTGAAGAAATGTGCATGCACATGAAAGCTTATATCTTGAATAAAACTTTGTTGGTCTTAAAGGTGCCACTGGACCTGAACCTTATTCATTGATTCATTGCTCCTCTTGAAATACCTTTTCTGAAAAAATCCATCAGCCCCCAGAGATACTGGTTCTAGAAATCCTCCATACACACTAGAAACTGCGAAAAATGTGAACATTCACTCCTCAGACTATAGCAGGCTATTGTACCAGAGGCATTAACAAAATGTACAAGGGTTTTATTCAAAAACAACAAATGCTTAAAATAGCAACCACCCCCTCAGTTTGGTTTCAAGCCTCAGCAGGGCAGGTGCAAATAACTTCTTGGCTCATTTATTATTTTGTATTTGTATATAATTCAGGGCTGAGGAAAAACCTAGGTAATATTACAAAAATGTACAAGTTTCAGAAATCACAAAATCTACCTTGTGACATGAACTGTCTTTACCACATTAACCAACAGAATAAACTTCATTATTAAATTTCAGTTTAGCAAAGATCAGAAGGCCCATTTATGCCAATGCAAAGTAATTAGTTTTATGCTGTCAATTTAACAAGAATGGATTATTAAGACTACTGGACAAAGACCCCAAAAGTTAAACTATTGTGTTCCCTCTAATGTGCCAGTGCAGCTTATGTAAGTTTTCTAGTGTTACTATTGTACCAATCTGAATTATTCTTACTGCATAAAAAACCTGAGCAATCTTGTAGTGAGCACCAAAAAAGGTAGCTCCAGCAACAGCAATATAACTGCTTCTAGAACAAATCAAACAAGCTCCACTTCTAATAAAAGCTCTTGCTTTCATGGATAAACTGACTGCCTTCAGGAATTAGAAAGGCAATCGCTCCCTAAAACAAACAATGCCGCACAGTTGGCAGGTGTATTAAAAAGAGGGTTTTGCCTTTTTAGCTGATGAACAATAAGGGATAGAGGAAAACTGCCAGATCACATCAGATTGTCCTATGCTTCAGCCAGCCAAATATCCTGTCTCCTATGTGGTCAGTGCCAGATGTTTCAGAGGCAAGAACTTCATGATAAATAGGTGTGGAATAATCTTTTTTTTCTGCTAATCCATAATTGTTAGAGATTTGGCTTTAAACGCAGAGGCACAAGAATGTATTGCTTTTCTTCCTGAGAAATTCATTATTCCACCTCTGGGACAAACTGCGAAATTCCTGACCTCCGTTTCTCCCTGGGTTTCATATTTGCATTGTAAAAAGCAATTTTTGACATGCATTAAAATGCTATCTTTATGCTTTAGTGAATTCATTCTTGAGTTCTGAGAGAAGAAACTGCACTCGCTCTGTTCTACCACAGAAGGAAAGGCAGGACAAGATTAATTTGTTAGTCAGCATGAGATATGGGTAGAGGACTAAAAGAACCATCAGCCTACTTTAGAAAAAACATAGATTCAGGAACAGATGCACTCCTAGACAAAACTAGGAAGGCAGAGATATAGGAATGGATGGGCAAAGAAAGAGAGACAGGTATTAGGGTAGAAGTACAGTGGACATTATCAAGATGGGCAGGGATCCTGGAAGCGATTGCACACTATTCAAAGAGGTGAAAATGAACAAACTTTTGTTGAAGTATTGTGAGAAGGCTATTGGGTAGGCGATGTACTCAATAGGCCAGGTTAATCTGAAAAAAGGTAGGAAGAGTGCGTGGAAGCAGAAAACCAGACATGCCTCAGTGACATCAAATTTTGCCAGAACAGACCTGTGTAAATACTGGGAAATGCCAGGGCCTAAGAAATGCTTCACACAGATATATACAATACCAACACTGCGCTGCTTGAAACACTATTTTGCTGTGATCATGCTTCTCAAATAAACCCTGACAGCAAGGAGTAAAACAGCATGAGAAAATGACAGTCTTTTGTGTGGAACAAGTATTTCCTCATTGTTTCCTTGTCTGTCTTCAGGTGTTGTCACGTCTTTTGTGAGCCCTGCAGCTCAAGGGCTGTCTCAAGAGATGAGACAACAGGCAGAGGAACAATAAGACAATACCTTACTCAGTCAGTATAAAAAGCAGCAGTCTGTTCTCACCAGCAGCATCAGGTCAACTACAGGTAAAAGGGATCTTTAAAGGAAGACATAAAATAAAGCAATGCAGTAGCTTTGCGCCAATTTATAGATTGTAGCTCTGCTGTTTTAAAAAGGGGGCCGGTATGCTTCTCTATAGTTTGACGTCTTAGTGGGATAATTGTCAATACCCTGAATACCCATCCCTGTCAAATGGTAAGAAGCTGCAATGGAAATGATAGCAGAACAAGTAATGATAATTTGTTGAAAACAGAAAGTTAGGGTTAGTAGATATAAGGAAAGGTTTTGTGAGAGGCAAAGAAGTTAAATGGGAATTGCTTCAGTTATAGGTTTTGGGGTGAGAATGTGTGAAGAAGCTAGATTTGTCACAGAACACCTTGCAGTTGTATTAGGCCCCTCACCACCAGTAACTGAACATACTAAAACTGTCATTCAATGGATTTGTGAGAAAGGAAAACTACTTACTGGAGAAGGTGACATCCAATACAAGAATGGCATACTTGAACTTGTAACTAGTCACAGTGTTGTCGAAGATATCAAAACCCAAAAACAGAAGGCTCTGGAAGAAGGAGAGTGCACCCACTGTAATACCATAGCAGCATGCTGCATCATTTTCATTCAGCACACAGTGTAGTTCTGAGGAGGTTACCAGGTTTTGGTACCCTTCATTCACCAAGGAGGCAAATACAGTCAAAGAGAAAACCTGAAAGAGGAAACAGAGCAGTTCAACATGAATGGTGTTAGCATATCATGAGACTTCTAAGGTGTTACTTATGCCTGTTTTTACAATTAATCCATCATATATTTGTAACCACTCCAAGAACTGAAATGCACAGAGCAGGCATCAAGTTGAAGGGCAGGAAGTCAGATATCGGAAGATTTGTCTCACCGTGAATCTTCCTTCGCAGTGGTTCAGGGGTGGAGCAGTCTAAACTTCTGGGAGAAGCTCCTCCCTATAGGCAGGCAGGGTCGCCAATCTCTTTCACGATTCCTGAAGGGAACGGGCTCCTCTCTCAGGCCCCAGTCTGGTTCTGAAGCAATCAAACTCCCTCTTCCAAAATTTTTTAACCAGAACCAATAACTACTTCTAAAAAACAGAAGAGAAAAACCACATACCAGTGTGGAGGTGAGACACAAACATCAAATATAAGGTGAAACACTCCCCAGGAGCGCACCTGGAACAGGAAGGATGATAGAAAGTTGAGGAAGTCCTAGGACCAGACAGCATGCTTCCTCCATACCAGCAGCTGAATCCAGAAACCACCCTTGGGTGGGAATAGACTGCCCCATCCCTGGACCACCAAGAAGGAAGATTCATGGTAAGTGAGATAAATCTTCCATTCTCGAACAATCCAGTGTGGGGTAGTCTAAACTTCTGGGACATAGAAAAGAAGTGTGTCCCTAGGAAGGAAAGACCTGGCTCCTAGACCAAGACGGCATGCTGCAGGACCCTCCTTCTGAAGGCAGCCTCCACAGAGGCCAGTTTATCAATCTTGTAGTGCCTGGTGAAGGAGTGGACAGACTTCCAAGTGGAAGCCTTGCAAATGACCTCTAAGGAGGGAAAGGATCTGTATGCTGCTGAGGTTGCCACCCCTCTAAGGGAGCGTGCCATAACACCTGGAGGATCTAAACCTGCAGACTTGTAGGCGAGAATTATACAGCCTTCAGTAGATGTAGAGACCCTGTATCCTAGGGAAGTCTTCCTGAAACAAACAAGGAGTCCGTCTTGCGAAAGGGCTTAGTCCTATCAAGGTAAAAGCTTAAGGCCCTCTTCACATCCAAACAATGCCACTCCTTTTCCTGAGGATGCTTGAGATTAGGGCAGAAAGAGGGAAGAATCAAGTCCTCCAACCTATGAAAGGTGGAATTGACCTTGTGGACAAAGGCTGGATCTGGGCGAAGCACTATTCTATCATTATGGAATATGCACAGCTCCTTGTCCACTGAGAGAGCTCTAAGTTATGACTCTCTCCTGGCTGAGGTGATGCTTAAAAGAAAAATGGCATTAAGGGTGAGTTTCTTAAGAGGACAAGTAGCCATGGGTTCAAAAGGTGCCCTGGACCTGGTGGTGACATTTGAATGGCCCTAACTGACAGCTGAATTGCATCCAACGAAGCATCTGCTGAGAAGGCCACTAAGACAATCTTCTTTCAATCATCCTTTAAGTCTTTAGGTATGTCACTATCTGCAGCTGAACGGTCTGAAGTCCAAGAGTAGAGAGATCTGGCAAAAAGAGAGCTTGCTATGGAAGCCCTGAGTAAGGTCGAAGAAGCTTCAAGGTTTTTGCGCAGTCACTGTTCAATTCTTCAGTTGCAAGGATCCTCATCTGCCTCCGCAGGTAGGACTGAATTAGAACTCAAGCTAGCAACGGGGTCACCTACCAATGACAATCTGAAACACTCAGCTGCCTCTGGTACCAGAGAACAAAACTTAGAGATGATGGGATGATTTGATTTAGGTCTGGCTGGGGACTCCCATTCAGCCTGTACCACCTTATCAAACACCGCTGGGAAGGGAATCCCGAGTGGAAACAACCCTGTTCTTGGGAAGGCTCTGACAGAACCTGCTGGTTTACTTGGATCAAGTGCTTCCACCTCTTTATTATTCACTGGAATTTTCAGGATACATAATACTTTTGGAAGGATCTTGTGGAAAACTTCCTGAGGGAAAAGCCAAGTCTGCACAGTGGTGACTATGGGCTCTTCCTCATCCGATAGCTCACCCTGTTCCTTATGAGAAGAAGAATCAGAGCATTCAGAGTCCTGTTCCTCATATCCCAAGAGTCCTGTTCCTGAGCCCGCGCAGCGGGGAGGGCACGATCCAGTCTCCTTCTTTTAGGGTAGGGAAGAGAGTGTGAGGACCTATCCTTCCCCTTACTACCTGATGCACTATGTCTACTAAGAGAAATGGAGGAATTCTTAGGTTTAGGAATAGTCTGTGAGATGGCTTCTCTAATTTCTCTTTTCATTTTTCCCTTTAATCCAGGCTTGGTGATTAGCCTGAGCATTATCCTAAAGGGTCCAAAACAGGAATACCTGCCAGTTTGGACCCATGTTGGGACCCATGTGGAGAGGCTTGAGAGAGTGAGGAGGGGAGCTCAAGGCTAGAGGCAGTGTTATCCAGGGGACCAGACTTGGAAAGGGCCATCTATGTCACCATTTCCCACTTTTTAAAAACACAAACTAATAAAGAACCCACCCAGGGCTTTAGCTAGGGCCCCTCTTACTGGGGTTCAGAAGTTCAAGGGGGGCTGGAGGAAAAACCTCCACTGTGTGCAGCCAACCCTGTGAGGATTCGAAACTGCATGGAGGGCTTGGCACACTCCAAAGTGGTAGCTGCAAACAATCCTGTAGAGAGAGTGACTGGGGAAGCTCCCGGCCCAAAGGCTGGAGACCCTGTGGTTAGGGAGATCCTGGGAAGCACCAGAATTGGAGGGAGAGAGCCCTGCTGCTGCTAGTAGCTCTCAGTTCCTTCTACACCTGCTGAAGACGTGTCATGTGCCAGGGGCAAAGTCCGTCCCTCTCCCTGATGGATCTCCGAGGAAGAAAAGAAAGGCAAACAAGGGAAAACTTAGAAAGTTAAGAGGACTTAGAAAATAGAAAATAAAGTCGGAATTGTAGTGCTCTAGACGGAGAACAGCCAACATCCTGTTGCCTGAGGCAGGGCCAAAAACGGGCCTGAGAGAAAAACCCCTCCCCTTCAAGAATTGCAAAAGAGATCGGCAACCCTGCCTGCCTATAGGGAGAAGCTTTTCCCAGTATTTTAGACTGCCCCACCCTGGACCACTGGAGAATTACTCCTCCATCCACCATGTTGCCCTAGTGAAAGTCGCTGCTTCTCTGCAGACGTGGACACATTTGTGACATCTATATGAATCTCTTCCTTCAAATTAAGCCATCGAACCTAAGATTTTAGCAGGCATTAGCTCAGGGACGACCAATTTTTTTTGAGCCTATGGAATTCTGGCACAGTGTGGTGGACACAATCACAAAATGGCTATCACAAGAGGCAGAGCCAGCCACAAAATGTCAGGAAGTAAGGTTATGCATAACTCTAGTGGTAAATATTCAACATTTCAAACAAATGCTCTGCTTACCAGGTTACCTTTTAAAATTAACATACCTTCAGCAATATCCTAGTGCTGTGATGGCAGTTGTTATCATAGCACATTTTTTTAAATCCCATGGATGCCACATTGGGAATCCCTACACTAACTTATTTTTAATTATACTGTCTATTATCTAAGGGATTATTATCTTTTAAATACCAAAGTAGTAACACAAACAGAACAAACCTCACATTCAAATGACATAGAATAGATGTACAGCTAGAAATTTGTATACTAGTGTTGATTACCCACATTTACATGGAGGTGGAAAAAGAATGTACACATCAGCTCCAGGAAATCTATCCAAGTACTCATGTTCTTTATAGGATTAAAACTGTCAAGGAGTCCAAGGCTGAACTCTGTAGGTTCCCAGGGCTGATGTACACAAGTAGCCAAACTTTTTTTTTAATTACATAAAGTTTTATTTAAGATCTTTCAGAACAAAATATTTAATCTACAGGCAACACAGCACTCTAAAATCACACAGCAAGAAAAAGAAAAACTAGCTTAACACGTTTCCAAGACCTGCGTTAGATGGCACAAACCTTAAGTTCAAGAGTCAGCCATAGCTTATGCATTCTCTACATTGCTGTCTATTGCAATATGAGCATATCATAGTCTAGGTCTTTAGTCCATTAGAATCCAAGCTAGCCTCCTTTCTCCAGGCTCTTAGCTCAGTTATAGTTTCTTGGCCAAGAAGCATTAGGTGATAATGACACCCAATCAGGTTCCTGCTGGAACCCTCCTCATCACCCCCACCCTATGGGCCACAGGTTCTCATGAGAAGCTAATTACCACATTTCAAACTCTGGCCTTGAAGATGATAAGGGCTATGTAGGCAGAAAGACCTAATTAGCAACACCTGCAAGATGGAATAAAGCTGTTACTATTCATGTTAATCCTTGAGAGGATTCGGGGAGCTTTGCCTCACAGAAACCCTTGGTTTTTTGCTATCAAGCAAAGTATAACTGTAAAACTTTACGTACTTGAGAACAAAAACTAAATGTTGTAAATATCTTATAGATGTGATAAAGATGTGAGGAAGGACAATCAGGATAGTATACTTTCTATGTAATCCATATTTGCAGATATGGATGAACATCACTTTGAAAATGCCTGAGAAAATGTCTGCTATCTTTTGTGTGTCCTATAGCTTCCTTTAGCATTTGTAAATACTATTCTAAAATAAGTATTTGTTATGAAAATGACTGTTGATGGAATTCTTTCTGATTGAAAACAGAGCCTGTGGGTATGTGTAATCTTCATTTAGAAATTATGAGGCTGCCATTTAATTTTGCTGTCTTTTCTTCTCACCCCGGCTAATGTTCTAGTAATGATCTGCGGTCTTAAGAAGAACTGCACCATGTCATGGTCTGAGAAATCCTGCAAGGTTGAGACTGCCTTCCTCATCCTGTGGTTGCCCTTTTGTCTCTAGAACAAACCTTGATCTTGACAGATGCTGTAAAAGGAAGTTGGGAAACATGAACTAAGAAAATAGAAGAATGTTATACTACCTTTATGAGATATGAGATATGACAAACCCATAACAAGCTACTGCTCATCAATACCCACCCATTTAGCTTTCTGTTTTTATCCTACACTAAATCCAAGGAGCTCAGAATGGCATACATAGGTCTCCCCATCTCCAGTTTACCCTCACAACCAGAGATATAAAACTCCCAGGCATTTTGAAACCATGGGGATGGGTAAAATACAGGGTTTAAAAATAAACTTTTTTGGCGGATAATCTGAGGAAAAATTAAAATATATGCAATACTTGCTTTCTTATCCAGTCTAAACTTATTTTATTGCTTTAACAACATGAAATGCATCACTTTGTAGCAAGCAAAAGAAAGGGTGTTATTTGGGCAAAACCCTTCACAGACAGTCACAACTACAGTAGCAGCATATTTTGATTTTGAGTTAAACTTTATAACATTGAAAACGTTGAACTGTTCAGTTATCACTCATGTTATAATATACTGATTGTGGACAAAATTGGTCATATTTAAACAATATCCCTGAAAATGCTAGCATTGCCTCCAGGGAGGCAAGGCCGCAAGCAGCTTATTTTCTAGTCTGCGGATGTCTTGTGTCAATCCTTTGATGAGAGTGCTTCAAACGTTGATCACAGAGGGCCAGGTAAAGAAGACAACAGATTCAGGGCACTAGCTTCTACTTTCTTCACTAACCTAAGATCATAATCATTAGAAGAAGTCAAGCAGCAATTGCGAGTAAGGCCTTGTCTGCTCTACCCAAAATGATGACAATGTCTTCTTGATGAAGCACAGAAACACACCTTGGATTTAAGTGTTATACATCTACAGTATACACAGAAATTATTCTCTAATACTTACATTCGAATCTCCATACTGTACACTGTAAGTGAGCAAAACCTTCTCTTAAAAAGCATTTAACTTATTCCAAAAGACAATATCTCATAGTTTTGTTTTTTTAGCACTTCCCAAAATGTCCTCAGGAAAAAATGTCTTTATCTGAATTTTTCTCTAAATTGTACTCATATATATATATTGAAAGACAAGTCAATAAAACTCAGTTTAGCATGACTATTCAGATGTCTATTCAGATCAATTTCAATTTCAGTTTATTTCTGCAGTCCTTAGACCAGTCATACAAAAAGAAGTACACCTTTACAATATTCCAAGATTTTATTCAGATCATATATTTGATCTGCTGTGTTTGCTAAAATTTAATTTTAATTGATTTGAAGTTTATATTATATGGCAATTCTTATAACACTTATATTATCTGACAATTCTGCTTGTGCAAAGCTTAATTTAATAGCCAGTCATATTGGTTAGGCAACCTTAATGCAATAATTACGGTAGTTTGAAGAAACTTGACCAGAAGAAAAGCTAATAGATTTTTTGTCTTGAAACTGCATTGGTCATAGTGTGCTCGTTACAGATCTTGAGAACTACCCTATCTGGGTTGCCAAAACACACATACAAAGATCTAGGAACATCTGTTGACAATCCTCCTGAGATAAGGCTATGCATTTGGTACTTTAACTGTCACAGATTTAGTCCAGAACTTAAATGACATGGAAATACCCATGTATTGCTTAATGTTATGGGTAGGATTCCAAATCCAGGTTCAGAAATACCTAGAGATTTTAGGGTAGAGCCTGGGAGAGTGGAGTTTATTTTTATTTATTATTTAAGAGACCTTGACAGGGTATAATGCCATGCAGTCCACCTTCCAAAGCAGCCAGTTGTAATTCTAGGGGATCTCGTTTATTCCAAAGTAATTTTATATGAAAGACATGTGAACATCAGTTGGGGGAGAGGACTTGGTAAACTTAAGTAACAATATTTGGGACAGTACGTCATGCTGCAGGGAAGCCCTAATATGCAAACTAGTGTTGTTCAAACAGTGCTTGAATTTGTTCTTTGTGAATTCCCTGTAATTCTCAGGAAGCAAAATAATGAGTATCTTCTGGCTCCTAATTTTCTTTATATTTGAAATTCTACATGTCTGAGCATTTTCTGGTTTCTGTAACACCAGCAGAGACCCAAATGTTGTGATTTTCCTGATCACTTCTTCCATGCCACAACTGTCATGAAGGGCTAGACCTGTTGTTCCCTTCAGATTTCTCAGTGAAATGCTCACTGTAATCCTAGCTAAGTCCCTTCGCCATAACAGGATCAGAAGAAAATCCACATGCCTGTGCACTTTTCATTTACTTCACCACAGCATAAAGGAACAATATTGTAAACTCCATGAGGCAAATGTGAGTCCAGGCACCGTCTACAAGTTCTAGCTCACCATACCTGCCAACATTTCAGAAGAAAACATATTTTTAGCCCAGCTGACCGTACCAAGGATTGCTACCCCATTACTCATTGCCCAAAAATGCTACACCCTAGAGTGCTGTATTACTTTACAACAGCCTGTCCTATGGTGTTCTGAAAAACCAAAGGAGGTAATTGTGCTTTATATTGTTGTTATTGACCCTGAAGTGTGCCAACACACTAGCAACAAATACAGTTTTAACAAAGTTTTCTCCAAAGGCAAAAAAAGAGAGAGCGAGCAGTGATCTGCCAGGGCCAAATGACAGGAAACAGGGACTGTCCTGGCTGGAGTGTTATCTATCAGACCCGGTTATTAGCACCATGGCTAAAAAAAAATGAAGGAAACGAACTATAACCCAGGAGGTCTCTGGTTCAAATGTGTTAAACTCAGTAGGTATCCTTAGACAACTGGCTCACTCTCTCTTGACCTCAAGAATAAGGGGTGGGAAAATAATACTGGACTGTTTTATAACTATTATAATAAACACAAGAGTGAACATGAGCATTGAAAGGGTTAATATAAAAGTGTCTCGGCACCTCAAAACTACTTCATTACGATGATGAAGTCTTGGAAAGTGTTTTCTGTCTTTCCCACTAGACTGGTATGCCAACACTTTTGCCTTCTCTCTTTGGGGCAAAGGCAAAGCAGACTACACACTAGTATCAGACTAACCGTTACGCCAAGATTTTTGGTACTAGAAATAGTTCCAGGTAGCTAGCGATGTTTATGCAGCACAAAAGCAAGATTCGAGTCCAATAGTACCTTGCTTGGTACTAGAGAGTTGACCTTTTGAGCCTTGCTTCCCAGTTACGGATAAAGGTGAAGGCGCAAGTTACTATAGGACCATAAACACACGCATACCGGCCACCTTTCCTTTGCAGTTATTTCTGACAGCAAACGACCTTCTCCCTCACAAACGCCCTTTGAGGCTTCGTTTTTTCCCGCCTTTCAGAGGTCTGTACGCCCCACACAAAGTAGGAAGAGAAAGAAAAACGTGTGAGAGAATTCGATGCCTGATTGGCTGGGCCAGGAGGCCACGCCCCCCCTTTCTAGCACTCGCGCTCAGAGAGGCGGTTGGAAATGACAGTTGGGCTAAGAAGGTAGGGCGCCGCGATCCCAAAGTTGTGCGCGCGTGCAAACCGAACACAGCGGCCTAAAATACGCGCCTGCGCGTTTCTTACGCCTGTTCATAAAGAGGGATAGGTCGTGTGTCGGTCCGTGAAAGCGACATTTATTTTACAGAATTTATAGTCCTTTCCCAGAAAGACTAAAGAAAACAATATTCTCTGGGTGTGAAGTGTTCCTTCGTCCGCACGCAAAATATACCACAGAGTAGAAAAACGCTAGACTGGCATGCAGGCGGAAATTCCGATCAAAAAAATGAAAGGAACCGTCCTCCTCTAAGGACGCTCTGAGTCAGAACATCTCTATGGTGAAACCGTTATATCGCTTTTGATTGGACGTCAGACGGTAGGGAAAACTTTTTCGGTTGTAAGCCGGAAACATTCATAGAAACGACGATGGTGTACGACATAGTCTCTCTCTCTCCACCTTTAACTAGAAACCGGTTTTACCGATCTTAGCGATAGAAACGCGCTTCGCGAGCACGCTACGTGGCGGCGAATAGGGCAGAAGCTGAAGCATGAGTGCGCCTGCGGAAAAGAAAGCCCCGCCCCCGAGAATGCATAAGTAGCTGTAAAAACGAAAGGCTGGTAGAGACGTACGCATGCGTAGTAGTGTCAATGTCAGTTCTCTAAAGGTTAGAGCTCATTGCTTTGCATGCTGGCTTTGCCCCTTACGCTGCCTCTGTTTTAAGCTGGCTACAAAAGAAGCTTAATTTATTATGAAACATGGAGAGGAAACAACTGTTTAGATAAAATTTGTGCAGACGTCGTGTAGAGTGGCGATGTCTGGTATTTAACATAATTTCAGCCAACACTTGTGTCCACGATTGATTTTTGACCCTATTCTATTGGCCTAATTTAATCTGGGTTAAATCCATGTAAACTAGTAGACTTGATCCAATGGTGCAGAATTGCTTCATGCTGGTCCAGGTGCTAATCACCAGCAGCCTTTCCAGTGGTGGATTTTGGTCTCCTTGGCTCAGCTAAGCCTTTGATAGCCATTTTGAAAAGACACTGCTTTAGTTCTCCTGGCCATGGTATGCATCGCCTCTACCATGCTAACAACATAAGGGATCCATTAGAAGAACAGTTGAAGGTGAATTTTGCTGGTTGTTGTATTGATTGAGGATCTTTGAACTCTCCTAGAATGCTGTATATGGCAAGGTTAATCCTAAAGGCTGGGGTTACAGGCTTGCCATCCCGCGGCAAAGCCTCCCTAGCTGCTAAAATGGTGCAATACCGGAAGATGCGGAAACCAAGACAACCACAGAACTGGACAGTGGATTATCGGGAGCGATACATCCCCTTTTCCAAGGAGCAGCTTGTTAATACCCTACTAAAGGTATCATTGTTGCTGCGTTTGGGTTCCAAAATTTTGTGATCATGTTGTGCAAGCACAAAATGTGGTATCCTCCGAATCTTGCCTTCTGGGTTAGTTTTTTTTTAAAGTATTTTTAACCCGTAATATTAGATGTGTGAGAGCAGTGCTTTGTTAAGTCTCAAAAATTGGAGGCAGGGCTGAGTAGGATTTCTGGTGGTCAGGAATTATACCTCCATGCCCCTTCCTACAGGTTTTTGTTGTTCAGTCATACAGTTGAGTCCAACTCTTTGCGACCCCATGGACCACATAACGCCAGGCCCTCCTGTCTTCTGTCACGCTCCAGAGTTTGCCTAATTTCATGTTCGTTGCATCGGGTGGCATATACAAAACTAGTGAGAGAAAGTAAATGAATTTTGACATACATACTTTGCTTAATTGATACACGTCACAGAATTCCCAGAGCTTGGTTATTTTGCTGTAGAATCGTCTATTTCTGCCTTTAGCAAGGAATATACAGAGTGTTATAGTTGAGAACCAGTTTGATGTAATGGTTAGGAGCGCAGACTCTAATCTGGGAGAACTGGGTTTGATTCCCCACTCCTTCACACGTAACTGCTGGTGTGATCTTTGGGTCAATTACAAGTTCTTTCAGAATTGTTCTCTCAGGGGCAGTTCTCCAGAGAGCTCTCAGCCCCACATACCTCATAGGGTCTCTGTTGTGGGGAGGGGAAGGGAAAGGGGTTGTAAACTGCTCTGAGACTCCTTTGGGTAGTGAAGGATGGGGTATAAATCCAATCTCTTATTTTCTCTATAGCCACTCACATCCTGAGGCAGCTGCGTTGCAATGCACAGTGTGACAGCCAGAAGGACCAGTGTAGTGTAGGAATTAGAGTGTTGGGCAAGGATCTGGATGGCGGGGAAGCTTTCTGGGTGACATTTGGCCAGTCACTCTCTCCTTCCCTAATCTGTCTCGCAGGGTGGTTGTTGAGAAGATAAAACCAGGTTAGAATCCCCACTCTAAGGTGGGGAAGCTTTCTGGGTGACATTAGGCCAGTCACTCTCTCCTTCCCTAATCTATCTCGCAGGGTGGTTGTTGAGAAGATAAAATGGATTTGAGAAGAACAATGCTGTTAGCCACTTGGGGTCCCTGCTAGGGAGAAAAGTAGGGTATAAATACCTAAGTGATATAACAACAACTCTTTAATGCTTAGTGGTACAAATGGCAAGGTGATGCATAGCATAGTAAGGTCTCCATTAGGTAGCCAAAGCAAAGGTGAGGGATGAGCTCAAATACTGAAGGACTGTAACTCCGCGATAAAACATAGATGAAGGCTCTATTTTCAGTTATCAGAATCTCTAATTAAAGGATCTGTTGCAAGTGCTAGGGAGAGACCCAGAGTCTTGCCTAAATCCTAGATCACCCCATCAGTGTCATGCTGGTGATGTGACATCACTTTCAGGTATTTGCCAGAAGTGATGCTGCTTCACTGGCACAGTGGCATTTAAAAAAAATTCTCCCATTAGCCCTCAGCAGATGCCTGGGCAATGAATAGGAAGCAAGTGACGTCTCCCTATTGGCATGGGGGAGGGAGGATTTTTATAAAACGCAAAAGTATAAATGGCTTAGTTTTCTGTAATCTGAATTCTGAATACGTCTAATAGAGAGAGAGAACTGTAAACTGCTGCCTTCCTATGCTACTCTAGCACATACGTGTTAGATTTTGCCAGTAGAAAGGTAGGGAAAAATAAAAGTTGAAAATCAAAATTGCAGTTTTTCTAGTAAATAAAAGGAAGTGTGTAGTTCGAACACCAGCAGTCTTTTTTTAAACATTTTTTTTATTTTATCACAAGCAAACATACAAAAAAACACACAAACATATATTACATACAAATTGTGGGGCAGCAGTCTCATCAAGATTGCTAGCATATTTGGCTATCAAGTGAAGCTTCATCACACTGAACTCTTAACTAGTAGATTATCATTGTACACCTTACTGCAAATTAACTGTGGACAAAATTAGTCATATACAAACATATCCCTGAAAATCTGCTGTATGTCTGCTTCATGCACAGGAATAATTGTCTAATGCCTTCATGCACAGGAATAATTGTCTAATGCAGGGGCCCCCAACCTTTTTGAGCTTGTGGGCACCTTTGGAATTCTGACACC
>NW_015168053.1:843672-868784 GCF_001447785.1 Gekko japonicus
GCTGTTACCTTCCCACTGAAGTGGTACCTATTTATCTACTTGCAATTTCTTGCGTGTGTAAGCAGACACACATACAAAACCCTAAATCGAAATATCAATGCAGTCCATGACTAATATGAAGAACACTGCAAAGAGGAGGAGAGAGTTGAGAAGAGGGGCAGTGGAACAATCACAATGGGCAAAGCCAGTCATGCGCTGCTCCAGAGGTAGTGACATCTGAGCGTTGCATGGTGTCTTTTTATAAACAGCTGTACTTCGACACGGCACAAGAGGTTCCTTGATGAACCCTTGCTTCAGACCCACACCTGCCTTATTTGTTGCCTCTTTCCTCCTATAGGAGTTCTACTCCTCCAGCCACACAGAAAGAGACTCTTTCCTGGCATTTGTCTCTCAAGTGGACTCCTCTGTTCTGCACCACTATCACTCTGTCCTAGAGCAGCTCAAGGTAAGAACACGCACACACCCTCACCCTGATTTCAAACAGATTGGTCATTCAGTGGTGGTGAGCAAAAACGAGGGGGGGTGCCGAACCTGGCGACTGAGCATTACGATCAGCATTAAACCCAACAATTGGGTTAATCCTGCTACGTTCTCCTCCTCCCCTTCCTCAGGCTCTCTATGAACCAATTAACCCCGACCGGGATACACTGCAAGAGTCCTCTTTGACGGACGCCGAACGGTTAAAGAAAGAGCAGGAAGTTTTGGGCAGGTTGGAACCGTTGCTGGACCAGGCCAACTTCAACAGCTTGTCGGAGGATACGCTGGCATATGCCCTGGCGGTCAACCACCCTTATGACGAAGTCCAGGTGCTGTCTTGGCTGGGGAGGGTCTTGCTGCCATCTACTGAGCTTAACGCGCATAAAGCCAAAGGACTTATTTATTCCTGGAAGTAGGTCTGGGGCCCTCTGAGCTCTTGAGGTTTTGTCCCCTGAAGTTTTGATGACATTGCCAATGGGCACAGGATGCCCCTTGGGCCTGGTCAATGCACGTAGTAGGAAAACAAGGCTGAAATGAAGTGGCAGAATCCTGAGTAGAATGCAGTGATGGATTCAAGCTTGGAAGAGAGGGAAAAAACGGTGTGCAAATGAAAACCTAGTACCAAGCACACCCAGTCCAACACTCTGTGTCACACAGTGGCAGAAACCCAGGTGCCATCAGGAGGTCCACCAGCAGAGCCAGAACTCAGAAGCCCTCCCACTGTTGCTCCCCAAGCACAAAGAATACAGAGCATCACCGCCCCAGACTTAGTATTTCCGCTAAGCTGAGTTAGTGTGAGCTAGCTCACAGTTTTTTAGCCTCCAGCTCACACATTTTTGTCTTAGCTCAGGAAGGTGGGCTCCAGAGCAAACTAATTAATGCAGTAGCCAAATCACCTGTTCACAACTTTGATGCCGGTAGCTTAGAAAGAATTTTTGCTCACGGGACTCCACAGATTAGAGGGAGCATTGCCCTAGACATGGTGTTCCATCTGTACCTTGTGGCTAATAGGCTAGCCACTGATGGACCTCTGCTCCATATATTTATCTAATCCCCTCTTGAAGCTGTCTATGCTTGTAGCCGCCGCCACTTCTTGCAGCAGTGAATTCCACGTGTTAATTAGTCTTTGGGTGAAGCAGTATTTCCTTTTATCTGTTCTAAGCCTACTGCTCATCAGTTTCATTGAGTGCCCATGGGTTCTTGTATTGTGAGAAAGGGAGAAAAGTACATCTTTTTCTACCTTCTCTGCCCCATGCAACATTTTGTAAACCTCTCTCAGGTCACCCCTCAGTTGTCATTTCTCCAAGCTAAAGAGCCCTAACCTCTTTAAACTTTCTTCATAGGGAAAGTGTTCCATCCCCTTAATCATTTTAGTTGCCCTTTTTTGCATCTTTTCCAATGCTATAATATCTTTTTTGCGGTGTGACCAGAACGGTACACAGTATTTCAAATGAGGCTGCACCATTATGGTACTATCCCCAGCATAGCATTTACCTTTTTTATTGCAATTGCACAGTGAGTTAACATCTTCAGTGAGTTATCTACCACGACTCCAAGATCTCTCTCCCAGTTAGTTACGGCCAGTTCGGACCCCATCAACGTATATTTATAGTTAGGATTTTTGGCTCCAATGTGCTTCACTTTGCACTTGCCCACATTGAACCTCATTTGCCACATTGATGCTAACCAGACCAGCCTTGACAAATCCCTCTGGAGCACCTCACAGTCCTCTTTGGTTCTCACGGCCCTGCTGCACCTCTTTACTTGCTGTGCTGTTTGCTGGGAGTTCTTAATGTACAAAGGTGTAATGTTCCAAAATGGGATTCTCCAATTGGAGCCTGAAGTAGTAGTACATGCAGTCCATTCTATTTCTTCAGGTCTCTTCATTCTCGTTCTTCCCCATATGTGAGCCAGGGCTTAGAGGGAGCTGCACTTCATTTACAAAGCCACTGTGTTTTCATTCCAGGCCTCACTTGCTTTCTACAGGTGTCTGTGAATCTGGACCAGTATGAATACATACGATTCTGGGCTCTCGGACAACGCTTCGGCCCACTGCGTGTGATGACGACCCTTCAGGCCCAGAGGGGCTTCTTTGGCACATCTCCTCGGATTCCTGCAGACAGGCAAGGCAAAAAAAATAGTCTTCCTCTCGCATGAAATCTTGTGGGTATGCCCAAAGGATCATAGAATTTGGATTGCTGTGCTATGATTGGATCACTGTGGCTGTGCTTGTAACTGTGTCCCTAAAAGGTGTGTTGTATGGAGCATACACGGTTCTTGTGAAAGTTCCCTGGGTAGTATATGTGGCGATGTTGCTAGAACTCTCCTTCAGGCTGGATGTTCACCGTCACCACCGCCACCCTCTTAGTAAAGGCGGGGAGAGAGAAAGACGTTGTCAAGCAATTATGGAAAGCCCCAACCTGCACGTTATAGCAGTGAAGTGGAGGAGATGTTATGCGGTATTAGTTACGCTTGAGCAGGGTTTCCCAATCTTTTTAAGCCTGACACAGCAGAGTGGGCATAGCCACAAAATCGCTGCTACAGAAGGAGCCAGCCGCAAAATGGCTGCTGCAGCTTCCCACAGTGAAGGTCCTTGTGCTGTGGCAGCTGCTGCCAAAGCAACGTTTAAAAAAATCTGCACAGCCAGTAAAATCTCCAGTGGCCAATCAGAAGCCTTTCTGAGCAAAAGTCCCACCTGGCCCCATCCACTTTATAAAAACACTTCACAGGCACCAGGAAAGGGGTCAGTGGGTGACCTGAGGCCCTCAGGCGCCAAGTTGGGGACCCCTGTGCTAGAGCATGGTTAGTGCAAAAGATCTCAGGGTGCAGTGAAGACTTCTGGGGCATAGAAACTGTGGCCACTCCTCTTTGAAAAATATAAAAGCCAGCAATTATTAGACTGAACAGAACATGCGGAACACAAAAGGCTTGTTTGCTCGCTTGCTCCTTGATAACATTTTGGTTGTTTCTAGTAGAAGTATTATCTTTACTGTTGCTTTTGGATTTATAAAGTGTGGAATTTCTGCTGGCTGAAAACTAATTATATTTGCTCCCAGGAGGGAAAAGTAGAAGTGTGGCTTCTGGGATTGTAAATTGAAAAGGAGAACGATTTCTTGTTGGAGAATGCTGGATTTTCCAAGTGGGGTGGGGTGACGAGCTCTTAACTGTGTCCTGTTTTCAGCCGTGCACAATGGATAACATTTCATCTTGCTCTGTTCGGTGTACTATGACACCTTCTTCTCCTGTTCACCTGAGGTAGGCATTATTTCAAGCGGGTGCTGGTAGCTGCCCGGACGAAGAATGCGCGCCTGGTGCTGAAATGCTTTAAAGACATCCCCCTGGAGGGCTTGGAGCAGCTCCTGCCAGCTGTCAGAGTCCGCACGTCCCTTTTATACCGGGCCCTCCTCAACGGCATGCTGTTAGTGAGCGGCTTGGCCGTCTTCGTCAACGTGGGCATGGTGATACTTTCCGACCTCAAGATCGGCACCGCCTCCCTGCTGCTTTTCTTCGCCGCTTTCATGACTTTCCGAGTTTGGAAGGTACGTGCATTGTTGCCTTTGGCAGAAGGTTGTAAGATGCAATGCTCTCCAGAGCCCCCCCTAGCACAACCAGCCGGTATCTGCAACCATTCCCTGATCCTCTCACCTATGAAAATGTGGCCCAGCCCTTTAGGATGTGAGCTCTTGAGTGAGGAAGGCTAAGGTATGACTGGAGATCACTGCATGTATCACAAGAGATCACTGCAGCACCATAAATGAGAACTGCAGCAGTGTAGCGCCTAAGCTGTGAACCAGGAAGTCCCCGGTGCAGATCTTAACTCAGCCATGAACAGCACTCACTAAGTAAACTTTAAGCATTGTTAGCCTCCAACCCATCCCAGCTTCGATTAATTAACCAGTACTGACTGGTTGTGCTGTCATTTGTGCTGTCATTGTGCTGGTTGTGCTTTCATACAGGGCTGTCATTTAGTTTACGAGTCACTCTTGAGAAATGGTATAAATGCTGATAATGAAGATGCAAAAGGCTTTTTCCCCGTGTCAAGTTGCAGCTGACATGGCAGCTCCGTGGGGTTCTAGGCAAGAGACATTCAGAGGTGGTTTGCCATTGCCTGCCTCTGTGTAGCGACCATTGCATTCCTTGGTGGTCTCCCATCCAAATACTGACCAGGGCCAACTCTGCTTAGCTTCTGAGATCTGATGAGATTGGGCTAACCTGGGCTATCCAGGTCAGGACACAAAAGGCGTTGACTATTATTAATAAAAAGGAACAAGAATACTGCGTTGCAGGGCAAATGGAGAAAGAAAGACAGTGAAATTGTCATGCAGTGTATTTAACTGCTATGCTGCAGTAGCAAAATGTCATTTCCTGAGTCAGTTCACCTGTCATGCTGCCTCAAATCAGCTTCAAATCCAAAGTGCAAACGTCATGCAATACGTCCTGTGCAGTGGTACTTGGAGTTTAGAGCTCAGCAGTGAGTCTGATGGGGTTTTTTCATTGCTTTGTCCTGCTTCGATTTTAAAAAAAGAAAAAACAGTCTCTTGCATCTTTTATGCATGCTTCTGTAGAGATCCCTTGATAGTATGGTATGTTACTCGCCAAGAATCTGCTTCTTTTCCTCATCCGCCTGTACAACTGACGTTCCCCACCACCTGTTATCTACCCATGGCCCTTTGTCACATGCATTGTGTGACATCGTGGCATTCCCTGCAGGGTGACTGGGTAACAAAGCGCATCTTTGTGAGAGTCTTTTGCTTTAGTATTTGCCGGCTTTGTGCAGCCAGTGGCTTTTTCCAGGTTCTGTCAGGTGTCTGATAATGTCTGGAATGGGAGAGGACAGCAGCGAAAAAGCATTTGAAGGCGGGAGCTGTGCAAATCTGAGCAGGCTCGGGGGAACGGCACACAATACAGAGTCCTCGCAGGAGTTCTGTGCTGCCCAGATACACGTGGGCCTGATTCTGATCATGACTATGGTGCATGGATAGAAGCGGCTGTAGGGCTGCCAACTCTGGGTTGAGACATTCCTGGAGATTTTGAGGGTGGAGTTTGGAGAGGGGAGGGAGCTCAGTGAGATATAATGCCAGAGAGTCCACCCTCCAAAGCATTTTTTTCCCAGGGGAACTCTGGAGATCAGTCATAATTCCAGGGGATGTCCACTGCAGTGTTCCCTCTAAGCTGAGTTAGTGTGAGCTAGCTCACAGTTTTTCAGCCTCCAGCTCACAGATTTTTGTCTTCGCTTAGGAAGGATGACTCCAGGGCCAACTAATTTATGCAGTAGCCAAATCGCTCACTCACAAATTTCATGCCAGTAGCTCACAGAGTAGGATTTTTGCTCACAAGACTCCACAGCTTAGAGGGAACATTGATGTCCAGGCCCCACCTGGAGGTTGTCAGCCCTCCTTAGCCCCCTTGTGCTGTTTGCTTCCGTGGGGAAGCTATCACTGCACAAGTGTCCCACTGGAGCAAATAGCAGCTCTCTGGGATTGTCCCATGATGCGAAAACAGCATTGGAGGGAGGGCCTGAAGCTGTTTCTACCCAAGGGTCCACAGTCTCAGTCAGAACCAGGCCCGTGTGCGTCTGATGCAAAGTCCCCATGGTGGTCATGAGCAGGTTTAGTCAGCACTGCATGGTTATCTGCAAGTGCACCTTTCCACTTTCTTCGATATGTCAGCAGTTTAGATGGGTAACCATGTTGGTCTCCGGTAGAAGAGCAAGATTGTGTCCTGCAGCAGTTTAAAGGATTTCCTGCGAGTGTCAAAAGCTGTCTTCGTCAGCAGTTCAGCAGTTTAGATGGGTAACCATGTTGGCCTCCGGTAGAAGAGCAAGATTATGTCCTGCAGCAGTTTAAAGGATTTCCTGAGAGTGTCAAAGCTGTCTTCGTCAGCAATCTGAACAAGGGAGCTTTGACTCTCGAAAGCTTCATCCCTGGAAATCTTGTTGGACTTTAAGCTGCCACTGGACTCGATATCGCTGTTCCATATGTTAACTTTCTTCAGAGGAATACATGGTGGCGACATGCAGCAGTTGGGGGCCAGTGGCAGAACCTGGCGGCTGCAGTGTGCTTTTTCTGTGCAGCGCATAGAACACCGCATCACATCCCCTTGTAGTTGTTGTGCTGTATGGGTCCTCCTTTGACACACAAGGGTCATCTTGGGGGGTACTTAATTTTCTCACAAACACTCTCTCACGCATGCTGTGTATCTGGTCATTCAGCGAGTTCAGTGGCTAAACTCAAATCTGGAGTCTACTGGGTTCTCATTTGCTGCTCTAAGGCTGTGTTAGGCTGGCTTTTTTCTCTGGATTACTTCTGTTCCATTTCAGCCAGTGAACTCGAGAGATCTGGATCCTACCACCTTTTTCCTAACCTGCTAGTTAGAGAATGTCTTTTACGCGCTTGCTTGCTCAATCCCTTTCTAGAGACCTGGCTTTCCAAGCACAGCTTTGAGGTTTCCTCCCCTCTTTAAAGGTCTTTGGCCAGCGCAGGAACGTCCATGCCCTTGAGCTGGTGCATATGCTGTATTACCGCAGCACGTCCAACAACTCGGAGCTGCTGGCCTCCCTTATTCTGCGGGCCCAGGAAGAGCATGAGAAGGAGGTCATCTTGGCACACAGTTTCCTCCAGCAACAGCGCCACCTGCAGAAGGACACAGGTGATTGTCTGGCTCTTTGGGATGGGGCGGAGGGTCTGAGAGAGTTCAGAGAGAGCTCTTACTTGTCTTTCTCTGTCCCCAGAGTCCAAAACCGTTGAACACCTGAGGCAAGATGTTCAGGAGTGGTTACATCTCCACTCTGGGCTGGACATAGACTTCTGTGCTGAACGGGCCTGCAAGCATCTGAAGGAGGTGGGAGCAGGGGTACAGGCCCCCCCACATCTCGAGACCACCCTATGATGGGTAGGAGCCCCCTATTGTTATTTTAGACAGCACTTTTGGCTCCAAAAGGAGAGAACTCCTCAGAAGCCCAATGCCGAGCATACCAAGTTTACAACACACGAGTATTGGAAGGCCTTTCCCCCCCTCATGCATTATGGAATGTCGGGCTGTTGATACCGCGTGTTCTTCTTTGGATGTATATATCGTAAGGCAAAGCATAAGCACACCATGAGTTATGAATGTCAGTTGGTGTACCTCATTGCTAAGAGGCCAACTTGAATGTCTAAGGCTCCATTATTTGGTGGGAGGTGAGAAAAGAGCTGCTTTTAAACCACCACCACCCCTTGATTTTTTTGCAAAGCACTTTTATGGTATACTGCTTTTCTTTTCTTTTTCTTTCTTGGAGGAATGAGTGGTTCCTTACAGGGCTGTTTACATTGAAATGAGAGTGGCACAAAGTAATGAATCTTTTGCATTTGGAGCGAGATGGGTTTTAAAACATCTCTTGCTCTCCTGTTGGGAGCAGGGTTTTTCTATAGCACTTTGAAATGCTTGGTGTACACTTTACATTTTGCCTGAAAGGCCGTGCTGCACAATGGGTTCTTCTTTGTTCCTGTCTTGAAGAGTACAGAGAGTCTGAAAGACAAAGTGTGTAGTCTTGGCCAAATCTGTAAATTCAGGCAGCACATTAGGCTGTGCATGGCCCAGAGACGCTTTTCTATATTGTCGCTACACCAATTCCAGGGCTAGGCCCCCTATAGTGCAAAGCATGTTCCAGGGCTGAACCTTGAAGTGAAGACTGAAGTCCCCATGGAGATCTCATGTCAGTCCCAAGTACTCCACAGGAGTGTTGTGTGTGTTATGTGCTGAAGATTCCAGATTTATCCCCGGTTGAAAGAAGCTCAGGGTGCAGGTATTGGGAGACACCCTTCTCTAGGTGTAACCATGGAGAGCTGCTGGTAGAGTAGACAACACTAAGCTTTATGGAGCAGTGGTCTGACTGTCTAGGGCAGCGTCATCCGTTTGCCCACTTGGACCACACTTTTTATCCTGTCGTCCTACAACCGAGCTAACTCTTTGCAGTGCCTGTTTCGTAGTCTAGAAATCTGCAAATGAGGCAAGTGGAGTTCTTGGGTGCAAGGAGGATGGTTGATGATGGAATAAAGTAAGTCATCTCTGTGTCTCCTCTTGCTGCATGTAATAATTAAGTGCTGTCAAGCTGCAGCTTGGCAACCGTGTGGGTTTTTCAAGGCAAGAGGTGATTTGCCATGGTCTTCCTCTGCATAGCAACCCTGGCGGTCCCCCATTCAGGTACTACCCAGGGTCAACGAGCTCAGGCTGGTCTGGGCTGTTCAGGCTGCTGCATGTAATAAAGTCTTATTTGACTCACAAGAGGGGTCTGCACCTGACTCTCTCCTCCCGACTCTCCCGTCTTGCCGCACTGGAGTGAAGATGTTGTGCTGGCGCTGTTGGCACATGTGTGTGTTTGGGGTGAGATAAAGGTAGTCCTTTTGTTCCAGTTAATACATTTGCTGCTGGCTGTGTGAGACCGAAATCCTAGTGACCTGCCGGTCTCCCGAGGGCTGCATGGCTGTCTTTGCCCCCTCCCCTCGTGTGCGGCAATGGGAGAAGACATCATTGGCTTTCATTATGTAGGTCTCACAGAAGGGAGTTGTCTAGGAAATCCTCCGGCAGCAATATGAATGTGATGTATAGCTGAGTCACGTGAATGCTGCCTGTATGCCCAACTTCTCTTTCTAGCAAAACCAGAAAAGAACCCTGTGGCACCTTAAAGACTAGCATAGTTCTGGAAGTGTAAGCTTTCGTGGGCTAGAGCCCATTTGGTCAGATGCATGAACTGAAACCTCAGCCGGAAGAAATATATACATAATACAGGGAAAGGAGGGGAAATTACGAAGAATGGCTTAAAGGGTCACAGAATGCAAGAAGTACTGTCAAACGATTTAACATTTGTAGGGACTAAGGAAGGTGTTGGGTCTGCCTTAATTTCTGCCTAAAGCCATTGAACCTGGTGTTTTTGTACAATATGTCCAAACAAAAGTTGTCAGCCACCGCTTGGTGTAGGCGTGTCATGGTAGGAAGGAGTGGGTAGAGTCGGGCAGCCTTCCAGCAGCACAAGCCTGTTTTTAAGAGAGGAGACCATTTTCATGTCGACAGTCAAGTCTTTGCCGGTTGCCCTTTCCCCACTCTGTTGTAAATCATTCTGGCTGGGGGAGATGCGTGAACTTCTACCGTGTCTTCTGTATAATAAAGGATTTCCCCACATCCAAAGGCTCTGTCTCCTACCTTTGCATCCTCTCAGCCGGCACTGGTTCGCCACACAGCAGCTTTGTTGACATGGAACTCAATAAGTATCCAAGGCCATCAACTCGTTTGCTGTTGTTGGGTGAGGGGACCGAGCTCCAAAGGTGTCTCGTATCCCCCATGCTGCCTAGGCCTGGTTCCTTTATCACAGCCACTGTGTCCTTAATGCTGTTCTTCTTGGCAACATGCAGAGCAGGGAATGGCCCTCTATGCAGCGTCTCTCAAACTGGGGTCTGGAGACTTGTGAGCAGTGTTCCCTCTAAGCTGAGTTAGTGTGAGCAAGCTCACAGTATTTTTGTCTCCGGCTCACAGATTTTTGTCTTCGCTCAGGAAGGATGGCTCCATGGCAAACTAATTTATGCAGAAGCCAAATTGCTCGCTCACAACTTTAATGCCAGTAGCTCACAGAGTAGAATTTTTGCTCACAAGACCACAGCTTAGAGGGAGCATTGCTCGTGAGTCCTGCAGGGGGTCCCCAAGGGCACAAGGCAATCCCTCATGCCATATGCCTAACATGAATATAAAGCCCCCTCCGTTTTCTCAGGACGGGGGGAGGGAAAGGACTGTTCACCGGGAGGGGGGACAGGATCAGTTTCTCCCTCTTTCAAAGAGCAGGAGCTCATAGATCAGCCACCAATTGCAGTCTGTTTCACCAGGGAACACTGGCCAGAAAACACACTCATTGGTTATCAGGGTCCAGCAGCTCAGCCCTAGGATCTCTGACTGGTTGGACAACACTAAAGACATACAGGCTTTTTGTGATGGTCATAGTTACTTCTGGTATAAATTTAAATGGTTTTTGCTCTGTTTTCCAATGCAGAGAGTTTCACTGTAGGCAGAGGGTGACACTACTCTGCACGTACATAGGGGCTCTGGCTCAGAGGTAAAGCATCTGCTTGGCATGCAGAAAGTTCCAGGTTCGATCCCCTGCATCTCCAGTTAAAAGGACCGAGCAGTACATGATGTGAAGTTGCTGCCAGTCTGAATAGACAGTGCTGACCTTGGTGAATCAAGGGTCTGATTTGGTATAAAGCTTTAGTAGCAAATGGCAGTTTTTGGTTGAACAACAGAGATTTAGGTTTTGGGTGATGCTGGTCTTTTCCCTTTTTTTGCAAGGAGCTCTGAAAGTTTTTCCAAGCCCCTTCCCATCGGTTAAGCCAGCTTCTTCCTAAAAGTTATTAACCAATCAGGAAGCTTCCTTTTTCCTGTGGGGCAAAGTGCCTTCCAATCAAGGGGTGAGACTGATTAAAACTGAAGTCAGGGACTTCTGAATTCTTGAATCAGCTACTCTGAGTCCTGATCTTGCAGACCCATGCAGTCAATAAAAACCATTTTTCTTAAGCTTGTTTTTAACATAGAGCAGTGGAGAAGGGTCTCAGGGTCTAACTGTGCATGATGTTTTCCTCATGTGGTCCCCATGTCCTCAAAATCATACTGTGCTGCAAATGCTATGTTGGAAACTTAATTCCCTGGCCTGTTGTGGGTCAGTCTCATTCAGGGCTAGGGTTTCCCCTGGCCGAAAGAGCCCCAGGGAGCCACTCTGGACTAAACCACATGTCTCCGGGATGGAGCGGTATAGAAATTAAAATAATAAATAAATAGCCCATCAGTACACACAATTTCAGTGGGGCAAAGTGTGGCTCTCCTTGGGGGTCATTCTGGGTTGGGAATATGGCATAGAGGGGAAAGGTTAAGCCCCTGGGTGCCATGGGCGGATCTAAGTTGGCGCACCAATGCCTGGGAATAAAGATCCCAGCATGGAATTCACACCACATGACTCATCTTGGGAAACAGGAGGCTGGAAGCCTCCACTGGGCACAGGTGACTTGCATGTGGTTTGGAATGGCTGTCCAGTGGGTGCTTCTCAGGGAGGGGGAGGAGAGCTTGGGGGTTTGCAACTTTTTTGTTATGAAAACAAGAGTCCTCAGGTTGCCAGAGCTTGAGAACCTGTGCTCTGTGGGCCCAAGCGGCATGGCCCCTAATTCTACATTGTTTTTTAGCAAATTATTGACAAAGATTTCCATAAAACCGCTCCTGCAGGTTAGACCTAATCACTTCTACACTAGGACAGAGACTCTGCGGTGCTGTCATGGGGTTTCCTTCCTCTCCAACTGCCAACATTAGTTTATTCGGACGGGTACATCTGGAATTAAAAATCCCACACTGGCTTAGTGCTCATAATCAGCAACACATAAGTGCCCCCCCTTTTGTTCCATAAACATGCAGAAAAAAGAAAGGGGTGAAGGAGTGCGGATTACCTTGCTGTCCCAAGAAGTGCTGCCAGATCCCAACAGGGCTCCTGTGCCTTTTAAGAGTTGCAAAGAATAGAAAAGTCTGCCGAGTGCATCACGTTTCACCAGGGCTTGTTTGGCTTTGTGGAAACCCGCCTCCCCTTTTCTGCGCAACTCTGAAATCTACAAGAAAGACTCCCAGGGCAATCCTAATCCTCATTGTGAATACAAAAGAGTGTGTTAAGAAGTAATTAGTCTGCCTCAAGTGATCCCCAGCCCGTCTTTAGAGTGTTTCACAATCTTATGAGGTGGGAAGTTATTCAGAGCTGCAGCAAATGCTACCTTTCCCTCCTGCATCCTCAGTCCCTGTAGTTGCCGCACAATAATTCTGTTTTCCCTTTTTTCTTACACACACAGGATTATGTAGACCTGGCTCATCCCAAGCAAGTTCCCCAGTGAACACTAGTTTTTAGAGAGTGTAAATCAGCTGTCTGCATTTTGTTTTTAAAAGCAGTTGATCCAGTCCAAACAACCTGTCTTGAAAAACATTTTGTCAAACAATAACAGTTGTTGGAAGGCAATGCTATTAAGTAAAGTGGGCACTGTTACAAAACACACAATAAATGTGTAAGTGATGCATAATGTTACTCCAAAGCATCGTTAATGGGTGGGACAACCATCTTTTGGAAGAGGGCCAGAACTTACACTTTCTGCCAAAAGGCTTGAGCTAAATACTAAGTACCAGAATTCTAATTAAATAAACTAAAATATCAGCTGGGTAAGGTCACAACCAGGAGTCTTTAGTGGGCCTGGTAAGGGAAAACAGTTCAGGGAAGCAGAAATGAAACAGTCTCCAAGTTTTTGTGGAAGTTGTATGTATGCCTCATGTTTATCTTTCCCCCTCAAGCCTTTCTATAATTCTAGATAAAAGTAAAGGTTTCCCTTGCTCAAAAACCAGTTGAATTCGACTCTAGGGGGTGGTGCTCATCTCTGTTTCCAAGCCGAAGAGCCAGCGCTGTCCAAAGACGTTTCCATGGTCATGTGGCCGGCATGACGAAATGTCGAGACGCACGGAACACAGTTACCTTCCCACCGAAGCGGTACCTATGTATCTACTTGCAGTTTCTTGCTTTCAAACTGCTAGGTTAGCTGGAGCTGGGGCTGGAGACGGGAACTCACTCCGTCACGTGGCACTCGGGTCTCGAACTGCCGAACTACAGACCTCCCAGTCTATATTTTATATTTTAGTGCACCATTCCTCCAAGAGGCCCAGGGCCATGTAACATAAGTCTCTCTTTCCTTATTATTTTATCTTTTGAACAATCTTGTAAAATACATTAGGCAGAGGGGTTGACTACTGCAAGGCCACCCAGTGAGTTTTGTATATGAATGAGTATTTGAGCACAGGCCTTCCTGCTTGTAGGTCAATGCTCTGAACTGTTACAGCATACTGGCAGTTGGCCTACCTTTCAAGGGCCCCTTTCAAGGGTCTTTTCCCCATATTGATGAATAATACAGAGGATTTCAATCCCCAGACCCTGTAGGATTTCCCTTCTTGCTAGAGTAGCAAAACGGCTGGCCTGGGTATACTGAAAACGGAGGGGAGGGGAGCAGAAAAGAAAAACTGGTGCTGTGTCTCATCATTTTGATACACAAGGGCAGAGGAAACAGGTTCAGACAGTAACTTTTGGTTTAGCCAAGCCATGCTGAGAGACTGGTTTGCCCTCCGTTACTTGGATATATGTGTGAAAACGCACTTCTCCCCTTCCCCAATGCGAACACACTCCTCAAACGTGACTCTTTGTACTTTACGGAAGGCCTCGGCTCCTCTACTCTGCCAAAGCTCTTCAGCAGGCTCATCAGAATCCTCTTCAGAAATCTCATAATCAACATAAAATGGCCAAGATATTCACGCGCTGAGATCCACGATCCGTTCTTCAGCTGCCTGTTCTTTTGTGTTTAAGAATTTCGACAGCATAGATGTGGTAAAATCTTCACAGAGGATATAGTTATTCACTCGTACGGAGATCGACCTCCAAACCGGGAAACTAACTTTGCCAAAGGGCCACTCAAGACTGTCCATCATTGGCAGGAGGTATAGAAGACAGCCACAAAGATTTCCCTCCACGTGAGAATATGAGATTAATTTTGGGGCGGGAGCATTGCACCATCTCCTTGGTACATGCCCCCACCTCTTCCGTTGCTTTTGTATCCTGGATGCTACAAGTATAGCAGCCTTCATTATACTCCCCACTTGTCCATCAGAGCTTCCAGTCTTTGGGATCTTGTGTAGCCAGGGGCCGTCTCCTATATGTCCCTGTGCGATAACTAGATTTGTCAGGCAGCCATCTGTTGGCTATCCCAGCACTTAGGGTGGCCTCCCTGGCATCGACAAGAGCCCTGATCTTTTCCATTGGGGCTTCCTGTGGAATGGGCTCTCCGAGGAGGTGAGGGGGTGCCCACCTTGGAGATCTTCAGGAGGTAGGGTTGCCAGCCTCCAGGTGGGGCCTGGGGATCTCCCGCTTTTACCACTGATCCCCAGCCAACAGAGATCAGCTCCCCTGGAGAAAATGGCTGCTTTGAAGGGTGGACTCTATGGCATTGTACTATGCTGAGGCCCCTCCCCTCCCCAAACCCCGCCCACTCCTGGCTCCACCCCCAAAGTCTCCAGGTATTTTCCAACCCAGACTTGGCAACCCTATCAGGAGGTGCTGCAAGGCTGCCTGTCTGCCAGAGCTTTTGGAGGAGGAGTTTGAATGGTAGGCATGTTTTAAGGGGGGGTGAGAGGGAGACCCGAGTGTGCCGCATGACGGAGTGAGCTCCCGTCTCTAGTTCCAGCTCCTGCCAACCTAGCAGTTCAAAAGCGAGAAATTGCAAGTAGATAAATAGGTACCACTTCGGTGGGAAGGTAACAGCGTCCCGTGCGCCTTGGTGTTTAGTCATGCCGGCCACATGACCACGGAAACATCTTCGGACAGCGCTGGCTCTTCGGCTTTGAAACGGAGATGAGCACCGCAACCCTAGAGTCGGACTCGACTGGCTTTCGAGCAAGGGAACCTTTACCTTTAGAGAGGGAGAGATTTGGGGTTTGTTATTTTATTTCGTTTTTTTTAACTGGGAGTGTTTTTAAGCTATTACTGTAAGCAGCCTTGAACCACAAGGAAGAGTGCGGTCCAGATATTTTAATAATGAAATAACCAACCGGGGGGATGCCTAATAAATAAATAAATAGCAGGACATCTGGGAAGAGGTTGACATCCTAATCACTTCTGCCTGCCCCAGAAAGCTGTTTCAGGCGTCCCTGAATTTGGGAAGGGGGCAGAAACATGGCTTGGGTGGTTGTGCGCCCCTCAGCAGCTTTTTGGTTTCAAGGAGGCCTTATAGCAAGATAACCACCCACATCTGGTCATGAAATATTGTGTTCCTGTATCCGGACGTGACCATGGAGGATTGCCAACAAAGGAGTGATTTTGCCAGGCATGGTATCAGCATCTGGATCATCTTGTCCGAGGGCTTCAAAAACTGCATGGCATTCTCCATAAGAGAGAAACCCACCATCTTGAGCACTGAACAATAATAGCTTTCAAGGAAGATCAGTATTGACTCCACTTGGGAGAGTGGGTGCTTCAGTGTCAGAATGGATCTCCAGCAGGTCGGAGCATCCTGTACCAGTCTTGAGACTGAGCACAACTAGGAAGTCCTGGGTCTTCCTCAGCAGATGTGAAACAGCACAGGAGGGCCTGAAGAATCCTGCCTTGATGTCCTTGGTAGCTTGTCTATGTGAGATACGGCTTAAGGAAATCCTTCCAAGTAGAGAACTACCCAGACAGATGGGGTGTAGCCCTCATGCTCCCTCCTGAATGACATTTCATCAGGCAGGAAACTTTAGACAATGGACCCTTTAAAACTGTACTCCTAAACTGAAGTGGTATAGTCTAGTGTACAGCTTTAGGACTTCACCACTTCATTTTGCTGCATATGTAGACCACACCAAGTTCAGTCCCCCTTCACCTGATACACTGGCTGGACTAGGAGACTGTGGGTTCAAATTTGCATTCTGCCATAAAGTTAATGGGAGGTGACCATAGGCCACTCAGTGTCTATCACCCTACTTCACAGGGTTGTCAGGATAAAAAAGGTGGAGTACTATGGGTGTTGCTCTCAGCTCCTTGAGGGATCGGATAGTATGACGTATGAATGTTTATTTGCGGTCAAATACCATTTTTCTTAAGAATACAATATTATACAGTCAAAGAGATTCATTCCAGGACAGAAAATATGTTTAGTCATAAAAACCTTTAAATATTTATGAACTATAATAATTAAACCCTTTTAAGATATATCTAAAATGTCTAATAATAGTAAAATGATTGCAAGTCCTACAAATAAAAACTATACATAACCATACTTCTTGTTGTGAAATTTTACCAAGTAGAAGCAAAATTTGGCTATTTGTCTGGAGATAATTGGCTTTTCACTAACTAAAAGCCTCTCCAGGCAGGTCTCATCTGCATCTACCAATGGTCTGTCTAAAAAAGGGGAAATCAACTTATCCCTATGAACTTGATGGAATGGGCACCTAAAGAACATATGAACCATCGATTCATCTTCTTCAAAGGGATGGGATAACAACCATATTAATAAACATAAAACTGCTCAGTGGAGAGTGGAAGAGAAGAGGAAGAGCTTGGATTTATACCGCGCCCTTCACTACCCGAAGGTAGGTGTGAGGCTGAGAGGTAGGTGGGGCTGAGAGAGCTCTTTTGAGAACTGCTCGTGAGAGAACAGCTCTGAAAGAACTTGTAACTGACCCAAGGTCCCACCAGCAGCCGCATGTGGGGAATCAAACCGGGTTCTCCCAGATTAGAGTCCATGCTCCTAACCACTACACCAAACTGGCACAGCGTTCACAATTTGTTACTTAGCAAGAATTCACACCCTTCTCTTTGGTGAACCTTGGGAACTATAGCTCTGAGTTCTCATCTACAACTACAATTCCTGGGTGAGCCAGACATTTGCAGGCATATAGGGTTGCCAGCCTCCTGGTGAGGCCTGGAGACCTCCCGGAATTACAACTGATCTTCAAACTACAGAGATTATTTCCTCTGGAGAAAAAGGCTGCTTTGGAGGCTGGTCTCCATGGCATCATACCTTCTTGAGGTCCTTCCCCAAGGCTCTGCCCCCAAATCTCCAGGAATTTCCCAGCCTGGAGCTGGCAACCCTATAACATAGCCTCCATTCTCGTAAATTAAGATTGCACAAGGGTTGCATATTTGCCTCTCAAAATGGGCTGCATTGCTTCATTGTTTCTTGGTCTCAAGTTGTTTCGATCTGGCCTTTCTTCGTAACACCCTTCCTTTCCCATGGCCTTTCTCTTGTCGCTCTTAACATAACCACATCAGCCTTATGGCTGTACACTCCATGCCTCTGATGAAAGGAGCTTTGACTCTAAGCTTATGCTGGAATAAGTTTTGTTAGTCTCTAGAGTGCCACTGAACTCCTGTTTTGTTTTTGAAAACAAAAGAAATCCTCATCAGTTTAACCAAAGGACTGATTCAGAGATGAACCACTAGAACATCATTGTAAGAACATGCCCGTGACAAACAGCTGATCTACCAGCAATCAAGATTGATCGGTTTTCCCCTCTCATCAGTTGCAATGCTACCCACTGCGTATACACACATCTCAAACCCATTCTTTCCCACTCCTGTACGCCTGCAACGCTTCCCAATTTGCATCCGATTGCTTCTGCTCTCGTTTCCTCCATCTGTGCATCTCCATCACCCTGTGCATTTTTCAACTGCCTCCCTCTTAGCAGCACCGAAACTCCAATCCTTATCACCTTTATACTATGATACAGGAACCTTCACTACTGCCCCTCCCTTGGAAAACAACAAATCCTAGCCCCGTAGGGAACAGAAAGCAAAGGCTGGTGGCAAGAAACCTGATTGCAGAGAGACTGGAGCTGAGATTGTTCTGTATCTATCTCCTCCTGCTTTATAAATCGGGTCACATGCAGCTTCCTTTCACATTGAAAAGCTGTGAGGCAGAGTGTAATAAAATCTGGAATGGATCACAAGCCTCAACACTGGATGTTGTCCAGACACTGTGCTGTGCCTTCACGGAACTCCCTTAAGGACTAGAAACATGACCAAATAGGCTTCAGTTTGGTGCCAGGTGAATGCTAGGTTCCTACAAAATAGTGCATATTCAATAATCACAGCCTGCCCCCTGGTGTTTCAACTGTGCTCCTTCACTTCTACGAATTCTGCAGGCTAGAGGACGTCTTTTAGCGGCAAGGGAATGGTTGTCAGACTTCCATTAATTCAGATGCTTATCAGAAGATGTTAAATTTGTGCCCTCAATAAACCTGATCTTATATTGAAACAGGAGTACATAGTTAGAGGAAGGAGAGTAAAACTAGTTTGCCTTTACTGAACAAAGGGAATTAAGGATGTGGGAACTGAATAATAAGGATATGAAAAGGCAGGAAAACCAAGAGGGAACCCTAAAAAAAAGAAGATATTTTTGTAGATTTGTGCTGTGGATTTGTATTCACCCCTGTGCTTGCTTTTGCACTCTGATCTGCTCAACCTTTACATTTGAAAACAAACAGGTTCGCAATCTAAAATCTTCACTGTATCGAAGGAAGACATCCGGAACTTCCCTTTGTTGCCCTTGAAGACAACTGGGAAACTGCAGCTGGTACAGAACGCCTTAGTAAGAGCTGGACAGAGTGACCATATTACACCTATTCTACTGTCACTCCAGGGAGCTGCGGTGGCTTGAGTGGTTAAGACGCTGAACTGCAGGCTGTGGAAGGTCGGGTAGTTCAGTAGTTCGAGACCTGAGTTGCTGCATGGTGGAGTGAGCTCCCGTCTCTAGTTCCAGCTCCTGCCAACCTAGCAGTTCGAAAGCAAGAAATTGCAAGTAGATAAATAGGTACCACTTCGGTGGGAAGGTAACAGCATTCCGTGCACCTTGGTATTTAGTCATGCCGGCCACATGACCACGGAAACGTCTTTGGACAGTGCTGGCTCTTCGGCTTTGAAACGGAGATGAGCACCGCAACCCTAGAGTCGGACTCGACTGGCTTTCGAGCAAGGGAACCTTTACCTTACTGTCACTCCATTGATTACTGATTACCTTGGGGATGCAATTCAGGGTGCTGGTTATTACGAAGTCTTTTATGGCCTGGGACCTACACATCTATAAGATCACCTGTCCTGATATGGCGAACTGTGACAGCTTTTCTCATTTGAGTTTTTTGAAGGTGCTGCTCTGCAAACGGCTCCATTGATTACTGATTACCTTGGGGATTCAATTCAGGGTGCTGGTTATTACAAAGTCTTTTATGGCCTGGGACCCACACATAAGATCACCTGTCCTGATATGGCGAACTGTGACAGCTTTTCTCATTTGAGGTTTTTTGAAGGTGCTGCTCTGCAAACAGGCAAGACCAGTGGCTGCCTACGCCCAAGTGTGTGGTAGCCCCTGACTGGATGGAACAACCTACCCTGATGGGTCAGGAAAGCTCCCACACATTTGTTTTTGCTGTCAAATTCCAGCTGACATGGCGGCCCTGTGGGGCTTTCAAAGCAAGAGATGAACAGAGATGGTTTGCCACTGCTGGACTGTGCACAGCGACCCTGGACTTCTTGGTGGTCTCCCATCCAAGTACCAACCGTGGCTGACCCTGCTTAGCTTCCAAGATTGGATGAGACTGGGCTAGCCTGGGCTATGCAGGTCAGGGCTCCTGCGCCTTTAGGAAGGCATTCTTATGAAGGGGATGCTCTGCTATTTTTTTTAATGTGTAAATTGTCTTTATTTATTGTAGGGTACTGTGCTGCCCCAGTAAGCATTTAACTGTAGGTAAGTAGAAGCTCAACATCAAAAAAACTAAGATCACGGCATCCAGCCCCATCACTCCTTGGCAAATAGAAGGGGAAGTCGTGGAAGTAGTGACAGACTTCACGTTCCTGGGATCCCAGATCACCGCAGACTGTGACAGCAGCCATGAAATCAAAAGACGCCTGCTCCTTGGGAGGAAAGCGATGGCGAACCTAAACAGCATGATAAAAAGTAGAGACATCACCCTGCCAACAAAAGTCCGCATGGTCAAAGCAATGGTATTCCCAGTAGTCATGTATGGCTGCGAGAGTTGGACTATAAGGAAGGCCGAGCACCGAAGAATAGATTCTTTTGAACTATGGTGCTGGAGAAGACTCTTGAGAGTCCCTTGGACTGCAAGAAGATCAAATCAGTCAATCCTAAAAGAAATCAACCCTGACTGTTCCCTGGAAGGCCAGATAATGAAACTGAAGCTCAAATACTTTGGCCACCAAATGAGAAGGGAGCACTCACTAGAGAAGCCCCTGATGCTGGGAAAGATTGAAGGTCAAAGAAGACGGGGACGGCAAAGGATGAGATGGTGTCATCGATGCAATGAACATGAAATTGAGCCAACTTCAGAGGACGGCGGAAGACAGGAGGGCCTGGCGGGAGATGATCCATGGGGTCGCGAAGAGTCGGACTCGACTGTGCGACTGATCAACAACAACAAAGTAGAACTGCCATATATCTTTAAGAGCAGTTTGCCCCTGGGAATTGTAGTCTTTAGTTAGGCATCCCAATGCATTCCTGACTGGCTGATTAACAGTCATTTCCTCCAGAGGTGGGAGGATTTTTTGAGTTTTACAACTCTCTTCCCCTTTCCTTTGTTCTCTTCAAATAGCAAGGAATGGGACACGCATCCTTTTCACCACGAGCCAGTGAAAGGAATTAAATCACAAAGATGTGAGTAAAGAACTCTTATGAATGCATGTGAAAAACTGGATAAAAGTGATTTATTCTACTTTGGCTGTGCGTTGAAAACTGTCCAGAAGACGCTGTCGGCTCAGCGTTAGACGGAATAGTGAAAAGGATGCGTGTCCCATTCCTTGAGAGTAGGGTACAGTTTGGGGGGAGTTTGTAACCCTCGAGCCTTTGTGAGACAGGCAGACTAGACATAAAAATAAAAAGCTGAAGCATAAAACAGAATAATTTGAAGTACAAATGAAGGCACATGACTCTATTGAAATATGTTTTGTTATTTTTAATTCTTGAAATGCATATAAAAGATAAAAGTAGACTTTGGAGGAGTCAACATATATAATACTGTTACTGATACAGAAATGTCACGGAAAGAAGGAAACTCATTTTGGAAACCTGTAAATGATATCCCCAATGGACAGTTCAAGGCACATTGTATTTGTGGGCATAATGGCTATGAGGAAGGATTCACACACACCTCCCAGTTTTAGTAGGGGAACAGATATAATTAGTTTCATTCTCCCATCTTATACCATCTTTTTAGAAGTCCAGAATCCCCACAGACTCATCACATTTGGAACGGGGTGTGGGTAAGCTATTGCTTTGAAATGGTTACTGCTTGTGGGGAGGGGAGGGTACTTACAATTGGCTGCAGGAGTTTTTAAAAGCAAACAGATGTTTGTCGAATAAACATATATATTTCAGCTCGCATACCACAGAGACAGAAAATCAGGTTTGCTGCTGAGTGTCTACTAAGCAAGGAGGTGCAGCCAATTGCAGCATATCAATGAGGAGACCTGTAGTATTTGTAGAGGGTGATTCTCACATTCAGGCTTCTGCGTTTTTTAAGGCTGCTACTCCGAAACAGATGGACACCTCAAATATTTTAAAAGAGTTTGTAATGACACACATGAAATCCCTGTGTGTGGGGGAGTTGCAGGACCAAAACTCAGTGTGCATGTGGGATAAAAGTCTAACGTCGTGGGTGGCACTGCTGTCAGCATTCCGGCTGTTCTGATTTTACATCCCCGCATTCCTTGGACTGTATTAGTGGAAGTTCAGAAACAAGTGAGAGTTCATTACATTCTTCTGAATTAAAAAGCACACACACATTCCTCTGCATTTGTGGTGGAGAGTGCTATCAAGCCCCAGCTGACTTATGACCACTCCCACAGGGTTTTCAAGGCCAGAGCCGTTCAGAGGTGCTTTGCCATGGCCTGCCTCCACATCACTGTCAGTATAGGCAAGATCACAGCTATGTCATGGAACAGGAGTTAGATCTAGATGATCTGGAATGACAGCGAAGAGGTCATATGACACCAAAGTTGCATCATATCCGAAGGTGTCAGAATGACTCAGCAAGAGTACAGGGCTGTACTGTGATTGGTCAATGTATGCATATATTGCAATGAGTTCTTTGTACAGGACTGCCTTGATGGTTACTGTTGTTATGCGAAGCACTTTGTCAGTGAATATTCTGAACTGCTACAAAGCTGTGTGTGTATATAAGCTCTGTAAATAAACTGTAAATACTCCACTACAACAACTCTGCTATTTTCCGGCTTCAAACACCATCGATCACGCCCCTGCTCTTCCCATCCAAATACTAGCCAGGGTCGTCCCTGTTTAGTTTCCGAGATCTAAAGCAATCGGGCTAGCCTGGGCTATCCAAGTCAGGGCTGCGTGTACAATAGTCTTTATTTCTACAAGTTTTACTCTTAAAACTTTAAAAGGTTCCAGGACTTCCAACTGGAATTTATATTCTCACTTGATGTTTTAGTTTTCAAGAGGTTGCAATATCCTGAGTAACATACAAAACTGAAGATATTTCTTATTCAACCCTCCATTTAAAAATGATTAAAAAAAAAAAGCTAGACAGTTATGCACACTTGGGTTTTGATCTGCGTTTTGCCCAACATAAGATACAGAAGTATTTTGTAAATAAACCTACTGATTCTCCCGCAGTTTTGGTCTTGTAAAATAGAAAAATTGGTATCGGGGAGGTGCTCTTCACCACCATGTGTACCAAGGAAGGAGCAGAGAGAAATCTACAGTTCCTCATATCGGAAATATAAAAGTTGCCTGAAATTTAAATGGCTACTGTTTTCCAAAAGCGACTGCTTTTTACTACAAAACTAACTTACAAAATGGGCTAAGTTTGAAGAACATGTAAGACATGTCTTCTGAACCAGCATATTCAACAGCATCATGACATCATTTTGCCAGCAAAAAAATAAAATAAAATCACGTGTTGGGAGCAATCTTAAGCAGCTCTACTCAGAAGTAAGTCTCATACTATTTAATGGGGCTTACTTCCGGGAAACTGCCCTCAGGATTGCAGCCTTAGTGTATGACAGTATCTCAGATGCCAAGGAGATGCCTAGTGCAAGATGACACACCTTTGTGTGGCTGTACTGCACAAAATGCACGATAAAACACAAACAAGAGGTGACACATCGACAGTGCAGTAACCCTAGTGGATCGAGCCAGGCATCACGTATGTTTTGGTACCATAATTGCCTTTAAAAACAGCAAAGATTTAATACATAGCATAATTCCCAGGAGAACAAGCTCACTTCCGGACAGACAGAGATCAATCTCCGAGTTGCCTGCTACTCCTTTTTCCGAAGGTGGATGTAAATGAATCCGCTGATAAGAGCCAAGGGCAAGGAGAGCCACGCCAGCACAAAACAGTAGCCAAAGGAGCCGCCTGCCTGTCGGTTTTTCTGGAACTCGTCCACGTGGGTTGTGTAGATCACGGCAGCGGTGAACACGGAGATGGCTGAGAAGAGACCCAGAGAGAACATCAGCACCGGGCCCGAGGCCTTCCTTTGCTCCTTGATGGGGCTTCAGCCCACTATGTGCATCCTGTCATCTTTGGCTGGTTGCTTTTGAGATTGCCTAAACCGGCACCCACTTGGGGAGCTGCAATACGCATTAGCCAGACAGTCTGAATCGGCTATTAAAATGCCAATGGTTACGGACAGGCGGGCTAATTTCAGGAGGACGGCCATGCCGGTGTGCAGCAGAAGAGCAAGACTTGAGTCCAAGAGCCCATTAAAGACCAGCAAGATTTCCGGGGTACCTGACAAAGGAAGCTTTGACTCTCGAAAGCTTATACCCTGGAAATCCTGTTGATCTTTAAGGCGCTATGAGGCTTCAATCTAGCTCTTGTACGTGGGTTGTTTGGCCCAGCACAGTCGCTGTGGGAAAATGTTCTTCCCCCTCTACCCCCAAAGATCGTGCTTCCATGCAGAGCTTCCAGCGTCTCCTGATCTTTGCTATGATGTCTGAGACAGGGCCCCTAGCACAGCCAGGATGGTTGCCACCAGTGTTCCCTCTAAGCTGAGTTAGTGTGTGCTAGCTCACAGTTTTTTAGCCTCCGGCTCACACATTTTTGTCTTAGCTCAGGAAGGAGGGCTCCAGAGCAACCTAATTTATGCAGTAGCCAAATCGCTCACTCACAACTTTAAATGCTAGTAACTCACAAAGTAGAATTCTTGCTCACAAGACTCCA
This sequence comes from Gekko japonicus, assembly GCF_001447785.1. NCBI lineage: Eukaryota > Metazoa > Chordata > Lepidosauria > Squamata > Gekkonidae > Gekko > Gekko japonicus. The sequence continues at coordinate 867,904 of NW_015168053.1, forward strand.
CAATTTAGAGGGAACATTGCCACACGGGTGGCAAAGTTCTAATCTCCCTGGTACTGCTACTACCTCCTATGCCACCAGGGGGCATTTTGGGGGTAACTGTCATATTGGTATATTAGAGCGAATGGGAAACACCTGTGTGGAAAAGACACTAGAAACCGCTAAGTGTCTAAAGTATGCAAATTATAATAATACAAAAACATGTAAATACAATGTAGCAAACAAGAAAGTAAATACAATATATCTTTTCTCTTGCAACGAAGATATTCATAAAGAGACGAGGAATCCGGATATTAACTTCGTTTTGCAGATCTTCCTCAGTAGTAATTAAAGCAATAGCTTAAATGATATGTCTATTCAGAACAATAACATTATAGTCTTCTGAGGTAAACAAGAATTGTATGGACTTCTAAGGTAATGTACATGAACAATGCTTCATCCACGGGCAGCTATTCACAAAACATTTTGATAAGGGTTCTCATAGAGCTTCACAACAACTTTTGCGTATTTGGCAGTCTCTAGTCTAGCGTCTTTTCCACACAGGTGTTTCCCAGTTGCTCTATGTTTACTGTGTGTTCTTGCTTGTTTTCTATATTGGTATATCAGGCAGGGAAAATGTGGGCAAAGCTGCCATACGGAAGCCCCGTTGCCACTGCGCTGCCCCAGCAATGGGGAAACCACTGGACAGCATCGTGGTGTGGAACAGGCTCCGTACAGCATGGGTCCCCAACCTTTCTGAGCCTGTGGGCACACTGGGAATTCCGACACAGGGTGGTGGACACAACTACAAAATGGCCGCCTAAGGAGGTGGAGCTACACACACAGGGCAAGCCCGAGTACAGGGGAGAAGAGGGGTAATTTTAAAAAGTACAATGGGCAAGAGT